>NC_143489.1:13322051-13622051 GCF_027475165.1 Benincasa hispida
TGATAATTACAACCTATCATAATAAACTCGATAGTAATAGCTTACAAACGTCAATTAAATTTCATTGTCAACGGTTAATTATTGTCATTAAAGAAGAAATTACGATATATTTTTTTTTAAATTGTCATTAATATTCATACTTATACAGGCGATACAACGAAACAAATAAGTATCATGAATATTGTTTGACTTTAAATGTCATGAAATCCCAGTTTTATTGTAGTGTGGAAGGATTTAGTGATGGTAGTTGGATTTCTGGTAGCATGGAGACTAAATCAACCGGTGGGTATATTTTTACATTAGTTGGAGCAACTCTATCATGGAAATATTTAAAACAAACGTGTATAACACGCTCTACTATGGATTAGAGTTTATAGCTCTTGATAAAATAGGAGAAGAAGTTGAATTATTACACCACCTCTCAGATTTCCTCCCTAACGTAGGAGAAGATGTGAACCTGTGTCCTAAGTGCTCGACCTGATTAGCAATTTATAATTTTAACAACTTAATACATAATCTCATTAACAACTGATAACTCTAGAAATTTCGGACCAATCACGGATCACCACGTCATTTGTTAAATTAATAATGAAATTCCAAAATCAACAAATTTGGGACTAATTAAGAGTTGACGTGGGTCCCAAATTGGAATTGAAGACAGCTTTTGATGATGTCATGTGTTCCCGTCACGAATGTTTGGTTGAGTAAAATTAATTTCGCCCAATTTGACGTTATAATTTGGGCGTTGGTTCAGTTACGCCCAAATATGGGCTTAATTTGGGCTTAAAATGCCGAAATGGGCCAAAATTCAATTAATTGGACCCAAAGGTCAGACCCAAATCCAATTAATTAGGCCCAAAGGTCCGACACAAGTCCAATTAATTGGGCCCAAAGACCAGGCCCAAGCCCATGAGACCCATCAGAGAGCTCTATAAATAGAAGACTTATTCTCATTCCAAGGGTCAGCAATTCTGCATTCTAGAGAGCTTAAAAGGAATTCCCTACAATCAGAAGACTCTTTGACTCTTGAAGTTGATCACGCCTGAAGACTGAAGTCATTTGAAGATACAAGCATCTTGTACACGTTTGAAGACTGAAATCCTTTGAAGATACAAGCATTATGAACACGCTCGAAGACTTAAGTCCTTTGAAGATACAAGCATACTTCTAAGACTCGAAGCTCCAGAACATCCGCACGCCCCGCTTCTATACATCAAGCGTATGAATTCAACCGAGAGAGAATCAAAGGATCAAACACTAAAGATCGAACCACATCACATCAAATTAACATCAACATCAACACCAACTTAAGTTCAATTTCACAAAACAAGTTTCTCCGTAATCCTCGTGCGAATACTAATCATCCAAAAAGATCAACAAGGCCAAAGGCCAACTATCCAAGAAGATGAACAAGCCCAAAGGTCGATCATCCAAAAAGATTAGAAAGCCCAAAGGCTGATCGTCCAAGAAGATCAACAAGCCCAATGGCTGATCATCCAAGAAGATCAACAAGCCTAAAGGTCGATTATCCCAAAAGATCATCAAGCTCAAAAGTCGATTATCCAAGAAGGTCAATAAGCCCAAAGATCGATCATCCAAGAAGATAAACAAGCCCAAGGACGATCATCCAAGAATATCATGAAGCCCAAAGCCCGATCATCCAAGAAGATCAACAAGCTCAAAGTCTGATCACCTAAGAAGATCAACAAAGCCAAAGGCCGATCGTTCAAGAAGATCAACCAGCTTAAAGATTATAGTTTATTTTGAAAGCATCAAAATAGTATGTATTAGATATTGTACTCACTTTCCATAAAATTAATACAAATACAATGTTCAAGTTCCACAAAATAAATTTCTATTGAAATCTCGTGCGAACAACAAATTATTGTAGTCTTTTATTTAGAATAATGAGGTTAGAAAAGTAGAATATGCGTTAATCTTACTAGGAATTCATGCTTAAAAGGATACTTGCATTCAATACATTTGAAATCCCTGTTGACCAATTATCATGATTTAACATGCACCAAAGTCTATATTTTGAAGTTGTCGCAGGAGTTGATTGCATGCGCTTATCGAGATGAAGAAAAGTTGATCGCATGCCTTGGGATCTCTAACATTGACCTAGTGGATATTCCTCCTTAGCTTCAGATGGTTGACCACGATGGCAACGCTAATATTCTCACCTACCTTATCAGTGATGGTGACTTTTTAAGAGTAGAATTATCAAAACAATCAATAGATGGCTCTATATATAGAGCCTTGATGCACAAGGCAAAGAATCCGAATTTTTCCCGAGCTCTCCACTTAAGACAAATTTTTGTGATCACAAACAAAGAACAAAGAGAGATTATTTTCTAATAATCCTTCACCTCCACCATTCCCATTTTGCCATCAAACACCAGCAACCATGACAACCACCTATTTAAAGCAAGAGATTGCTGAAAACAGCTTTTCATTCATTTTGTTCCTCATCTTTATCAGTTGTATTACATTTCGAACTAAGAAATTAGTTAATTGATTATCAACATTTTTAGCTTTATATATATATATATACACACACACACACACATCATGACTACGTCCATTGTCTTCTTTCTTTTTACCATCTTCTCCTTCATTACCATGAGTAACTAATTCTCTACGGGGTAAAGGGAAATTTTGATCTCATGAGCTAAGTTGAGAGTTCAAAGAGTTAATCTTGTTTGCTTAGTGTGAGGTTATGAAAATGCTTACATATGATCACTCATAGAGTCAAGTAGCTATAATCAATGCCCAGGAGGGTAAGTAGTTGTGCAACTCACTAAGCAAAGTAAGAAGTGGTTCTAGAGATAGAAATAACAATATGACTAACATAACATCATTCATGTGTCATAGAGATATGACAAATGTGATTGGCCACTGAGAGGTATTTGATGAATCGATGCTACAATCTTGATTAGTAGTGGTTTCGTATGAAATGGGTTGTTGTTGTCAATTTAGGGACTTCATATTGGCTTCCCCCAAACTCTGTCTTTCTGTCTTCTCAATTCATTTTCACACACGTCAAAAGCTACTGATTATCGCAACATTCTTAGATCGAGTTTCTATCTGCTCTTAGTTTGTTTAGATAGCCATAACGTAGTCTTTATCTCATGATTTCTCCCTTTATTGTACATTATTAGTTTTCGTTGCAGAACATATTATCGTGCAAATCCTTCAGTTACAAATTCCACGTGTTTGACGTTGGAGCATTCCAAGAAACTTGTGACCTCGTTATACTTGGGAAGTCACAAAAAAACTTGTGATCGAAGTGCATACTTGCGTACATTAGCACATATTTAGTTTAACGCATTGTCCATTGAGCTTCAGTGTACACCATATCACATAATCACAGCAAGTTTAGCACAACGAGATTTTAAAAAGCAAAAACAACCCATTTCATATGAACTACTACTAATCAGGAAATTAACATCAACATACACAATGAATACAAGAATCCAAGACTATATACAACATCAATTGACACAAGTTTTACCTTGTTTCCCATGACATGTACAAACAAAACCAGGGTTTAAACATAACATAGTGGACCATCTAAACTCCAAGTCCTGGAAGTTTTGAGTAGTAACTAATTAGCAGATCTGCTAGGCTTTAGGCATTGACCTCTACCTAGAGAGAAAACATTTGAAAAGGTGAGCTTAAAAATACCCGGTTAGTGACTACTTTTAAAGAAACATGATTTCATATATAAACAAACGTAAACATGCTTTTCATAAACATTTCAGGGTTTGGAAATAAAACTGAAAAACATGGAATCATAGCATATAAAAACCCTGAAATAAAATTCATCATCATTTCCTGTAAAGCACCTCTATTCCTTTACCTAAATATGAGGGAGAGTCATTTTGTTTAATCCTTAATAACCTTAATTGAGAGAGAGCCCTTTTACTCGATCTCATCAATGTGGATAACATAGGTCATACATGCATGTAGAACTTAATAGGATCCTGACTACCTTACCATACCTTCGGTATCAGGAATCCCTAGCATAACTGGAAATCTGGGTACCTTACCATGCCTTCGGTACCAACATTTGGAGTAGGGCTCTTGTACAAGGCAGAAAACATTTAAAACATTCATAAAATAGGATACTCATGATAAAATAATTAGACTTTAAAGTTTACATGTCATCGTGTAGTGCCTTGTAAATATTTAGCATGCTCATAAATTCCTTTGTAGAACTTCATCATATTTTACATGGGCATAAACTTACTGAAAATGCATGCTAATTCTCATATAAAATCTGTCTTTAAAACTATGGATCATGCGATCCACATATATTAAAATCATGTGTCGAGGAAATCACGATATAAAAAACATGTTATATTGGCTATGTGGCAAAAATCATTTATAAACCTGCTAATTAGAATTCATTTGTAAAATAGGTCACTCACTGTCTTAAGGTACTCCTCAAAAGGTCTGTAAATCTCTCATATTTGCATTTGTCTTGTAATAAGAATAAATCCCTTGGTTAATGTCATTGGCTCCCTTTTAAGCTCAACTTAAATATTTAGCCTAGCATCATACTCAAGGATTGTTCCTTATAATTTACTGATCGCGCAACTTAACTCATCGCATCATTACTTATTTTGTTGCATCATGATTGAACTCATCACATCACTTATACTTAGCCAATTTCCTTTTTACTTGGCTGAAGAATAGCAACCCTCACATACGGGTGCTCGAAAAGTCACAAGGACACGCTTCCATGCCTATGCGACGAGCGTCCGCTGTGCCTCTCACTTAGGGTGCCTCGGCTGCTGACACGCTCCTTCGTGCAGCCTCACGCTTGACCCTGCATGCGCACCTTACCCCGCGACTACCTTCATTCACGCAAATCCTCGCTATTAACCTTCTTCGGATGTAGTTTCCTGCTTATTCATCCTTAACATTAATCCTTGCTAAAAACCATCGTCGCACACCCTTTCAGGTCAGTTGCTTGCTTATCCTTCTGATGCAGTTGACTGCTTATTCATCTTTAACATTAATCCAGATTTAATAACTTGTAATCTAGCCATTATTTAACTAAACTTCCTTCTAAGAACTTGCTCATAAACATCTTAACTTTCTTACCTTAGGATTTGAGCATTAAATTCCTCTAGTTAGGTTGGAAATCCACTAATCTCTCAAGCTTTCCTGAGAATTCATGGACCTTTAAATTCTTAGTAATTCTTCAAATTTTCAGACTTTAATCACTTGAATCTTGTCTCAGTAGCCCAAGATAACCTTTAGCACCAATTATGCTTCAAGTCGGAAATAATCTTCTTTCCTTTGCACGAGAAATTTGGCAAAAAAGATTTCCTCTTTTCAAGACCTATTTATACTTAGGCTTGCATGCACATCTAGCTTAATCAAATGCCACCTAGCCCATTAATCCTTAGTTAATGTTTCTAAAACTTCCACTTGGCTCACTTACTAAGTGATTAAGTTGAACTCTTCAACTTAACTTCATCGCATAGGGCTTGTGCCCACTTCTTGGTCTTCACTCATTCCTAGCCATCATTATATCACCTTGCCTTAGGCATTCATTACGAGCCTTATCTGATCATCTTTCCCTTAAATAACTTTTATGACATACCTCGTCGCATCATTTATGCGACATCATTTCCTCACATCATCGCCTAAGCTCATGGTAACCCTACTTGCTAACCTCTAAGCCTCTCGGCTAGCACTTAACCCACGCCTCACATAGCATTCTGCCTCAGTGTCCTTTGGAGTGCCTGTCTAGGTTGCTTGATTTCTCACATGCTACCTATGACCTTCGCTAACATCACATGGAACTGGTCGCATACTCCTTTTTCCTTCACCTTGTTCAACCTTTACTCGATCGATAGTGAACTTAATTTCTTTTATGGCCTTCCGCGTTTATCATGGGCCATACTTAGCCATAATCCCCCTTCTTGAACCTCTAGCCACATAGCTTGACATATCTGGCCGCATAGCTTGATGTTTAATTGAATTTTGATTGCAGTGGACGTAATGTAATGTCGCCGCAAAAATCGAATGATGAGTGTTGTATGATGATATGATATGTGTTGCTAAATAACGCATCTCGATAATAAATGCAATACTACGTTCTAAAATAATGTATGTGATGCTGCTGAGATGCGCTCGTAGTATGCGTTCATGTAGTATGTGCGTGTCACAAGTTTTCTTGCGTTGGAACCAAGTATAATTCCACCGCAAGTTTCTCTGAGTGATATGAGGTCAAACATGAGGATTACGATGATAAATGTGATATTAATGTGATACATGCGATCAAAAACAAAATAATAATGAATTGTATTGGAAAAGTAAAATGTGGTGACAAATAAATAAATAATTGTGAAGATGTGCAAGTGTCTTATGGAATGCGATGGCAAGTTTTGTGAAATTTGTCAGAAAGAGAATGGGTTGGGGGAAAGCAAATCACAAGTTGTCAATCCTGTTGAGGACGCAACTAAGGTTCCGCCTTCCCTTAGCTTACACCTTTCAGTGATTGGCCGCGTTCCCATATCTCTATGGTGAACAGGGATGAACATTACGAACGTAAGGTTATTTCCATCTCTAGAAATACTTCTTGCCTTAGTTACACATTCTATCAACCTTCTTTCGAGAGGTGGATTAAAATCTTCACTTCTGCTCTCACAGGTGAAGATGCCGTTGAGCATGCGTTAGCTAAACTTAGTTAACTTCTTCAACATGGATTAACTTACTCACTTAATCCTTCCCCCTCACCCTGGAGGATTAGTTACACATGATGAGAGATGGATGATGAATGGAATGTTAATACTGTACCTCTTAAACTCCCACCCCTTTCCCCCCCCCCCCCCACCCCCCCGTCCCCTCTGCTCCATATTCAATCGCCTCAGTGAACAAAATGTTAATATGCAATTGTTTCAGCATATCCATGAAGCGTTGATATTGTACCTCATCAATTTTCTTCTTTTTGAGTCTCTGTGGGAATGGTGGCAGATGTATTCTCACGGTCCCCTATTCTTTCGCTCCGAGGTGGATGCAATATCTGGTTCTTTCACCTCATTTTCTTCTATTTCTCCTCAAGTCAACACAATCTCCGGTTCCATCGTAATTGGAGCAGTCCGGCTAGGCTCCTTATTCTCCCCCGCCACAGTTTTTCCACCCCGCAACGTGACAACTTGACATTGCTCTTTTCCCGTATCCCCTGGGTTGGGCAAGAGTTCCATTGAACACGATAGAGCCCCTTACGGTCTATTCTTAAGTTCCCCCGCAATTTGTCCCATCTGAATTTCCAGATTGCTGATAGATGATAACGGGCAGAAATGCATGTTATTATAGTGCTAAGTTATTAAATAATGAAGGTTTGCATTGATAAAATATATATAATTGCATCCAAGAAGCATTAAGTCCATAATATTGCGGTCGCAGGCATCCATCGCATGAAAACAGTAAACTTATGTATTTTTGTGTAGAATATGCGTTGACACAAGACGGAAAATGCGATCACAAGAAATCAACGATCGAACGCAACGTTACCGCAAGGCTTTGCGGTGATTTGCGCTTGCAATTATCTGCTAAAGAAGGATTTCCGCATAGAGCCGGCGCAACTTGGTGGGTGCATTCAGGTGAAAAGCATAATAAATCACAATGGGACAGAAAGCTGATGACGGTCGATTCCGAATTAAGTTGACAAGCCGCTATCGAACTACTGTAGCAAGTACACTCAACTTTTCGGTGATAAATATTCGGCGCATCAGACAGAGAATTAATGCCATCCCATCAGTGCAATCATAAGAGATAAGTAGCCTTTCACCCCGTAGCTCTATAAATACCAAAGGCAACCTTTAGTGAAGGAGTTCAGACAGTTAGATAATTTTCCCCTAGATAGAATTAGCCTTGCTCTTAGTTTTTCTTTTACTTCGAAAGTAGAGCAAGAGAAGGGAAGAGACGCCGGAAGATCGCTCTGTTCAGCTCAAGAGAGAATCCAGAGGTGTGGAAAATGGAGAGAGGGTCGACTCTCATAAGAGCGAGACTATCTTTTGAACAGAGTAGAGAAGAACAGTGTAAAAAGCCTTGAGAAGCAAGAGATTACTACCAGGCTCTTTATTCTCATTTCGTATTGTTATTTTGTATTTCAACTCTATATCTATAAAATGGAAATTTCTTATCTACATCTGTTCACTCTCTTAAAAGCACGCATGAGTAGCTAAATCTATTGAATAGGTTGAGAAGAACTAAGCTAACATGACCTAAAATCTTCATCGCATGTGATTGTCTTGTCTTATGTTGCACCCAACACCCTTTTAGAGCTACTCGAGAGAGAGAGTCTAAAGAAAGAACCTAAGACTTAAGAGAGCTAGGTTAGAATGTAGACTCGAGAGAGCAAGATTAGATCTGCATAAGCAAGAGATAGGGACTTAGAGATAAGCTCTGTATGCCAACATGCATCGCATGCACCCTAGAGATAGGTTATGATATTATGTCGTCGTCTTGTTTGTGTGTGTGTCATTTGTCATCGCATAAATAAGAATAGAGGCTTATGTGTTCGTCCTATACACTTATCGCATATATCACATGCGTTCTAGAACTAGAGGCCGTAGCATTTGCGTTGAGAGATGATTTGCTATTGTATGTGTGTTGCATGACCGCATAACATGAACGCATCCTAGGAAGTGTTAGCTAAACCCCTTCTCAACCCATTCCCCGCATATTCATCGAATCTTCCGTATTATCAACTCTTGTCTTAACTCCGCCGCATACTTTTTATTACCGCAAACAACAACCCAAAAACAACTCATGATTTATTGGTTACCGCAATGTCTTCTTCAAAATTATCACCACATACCGTTTTCCCTATTCCCTGAGTTCGACCCTGGACTTACCAGGAAACTCAGCGGGATTTATACTTGGATTATGCTGAGAAAACTTGTTGCTCAACGCATTTCCATCACTGCAATTCATTTCATAATTTCACCACATAAAATAATGCATCAAGTTTTTGGCACTGTTGCCGGTGACTTCGGCAATTCAGTGTGCTAACGGTAATTTTTCTGATTTCTTTGCAGCTCTCAATCTCTGGCGAATTATGACCTGAAGATTCAGAGGACGTTCCGACGAAGATTGAGAGATAGCCGCCAACAACAACAACCAGATAAAGACGACACGACGGAGCAGACTAGAGACAGAACACCAAATGAAAACAATGTCATGGCGAATCCAATCCTATTGGGAAACGATCGCAATAGGCCCATTCGGGACTATGCATCGCCAAACCTCTATGATTTCTCCCCAGGAATCATGAGGGCTACTCTTGATGGATCCCGATTCGAAATGAAACCAGTGATGCTGCAGATGATCCAGACTGCTGGGCAATTTGGAGGAAGGCATGGCGAGGACCCGCACGCCCACCTTCGGAGCTTCATAAAAATCTGCAACACTTTTGTGTTCCTGAATATCTCTACCGAAGAAGTTCGACTAACTCTATTTCCATTTTCTTTGTGTGATCAGGCACGAAAATGGGCATACTTTCTCGAACCAGGGGAGATTACTTCTTGGGAACAAGTCGTAGAGAAGTTTATGAAGAAATATTTCCCCCCAATTGAGAATGCCAGGAGAAGAAAATTAAGAACCAATTTTGAACAGGACATGGACGAATCACTCAGCGATGCTTGGGCGAGGTTCAAGAGGCTGGTAAGGAACTGTCCACACAACGGATTACCAGACTGCTTGCAAATGGAGATCTTTTATCATAGATTAAACCCTGCTTCACAGATCGCTACCAATGCAGTAGCCGCTGGAGGTCCGCTAGACAAAACATATGACGAGGCCAAGAACATTCTTGATTCCATCTCTAAAAATCACGAGGACTGGAGAGAGAGCGATCAGAGATTGAGAATAAAGGATAATGACGCAAACAATGGTGCTATCGCATCACTTCAGAGTCAGATGAATGCAATGATGAACTTGATACAGGGAATCGTAATCAACAGCCCAACACCACATAGTGGACAAATAATGCAATCAATCAGACTATCGCAAAGTGTGCGACTTGCGGTGAAGGACACGTAATGGAGGAATGCCCGCAAAACCCACAGTCTATTTATTTTGTGAAGAATAATCCATTCTCTAACATGTGCAACCCTGGGTGGAGAAACCACCCCAATTTTGCATGGAAAAATCAGCAGCAAAATTTCCAATCAGTGGCGCAAAAAGAAAGGCCACCCAGATTTTTTCCGCAAAAGAACGATCAGATGAGTAATCAAGTCAGTAGCTCGTAGACGCCCCAATCTTCCTCCTTGGAAATTTTTTTGAAGCAATATATCGAGAAGAACGAAACTGTGCTTCAAAACCAAGCGACGTCTATCCGCAACCTGGAATTACAGATGGGCCAGACTGTAAGCGAGCTTAAGAACAGACTGTTAAGGGCCCTGTGACATTGCAGAGTGGGAAGACTGTTGTAGGGGAGAAGAAGAAGCCTAGTCGAACTGCTCCAATTGCGCTGGAACCTGAGATTGTGATGACTCGAGAAGAATAAGGAAAGAAGTGATAGAGCCAGAGATTGTGTCCACCTCAAAGCCAAAGGAACAGGGAACCATGAGAGTACAGTTTCCACCTTTCCTACAAAGACTCAGAAAGAAGAAAAATGACGAGGTTCAGTAGCAATGCTTCATGACTAAGTTAAAACAATTGCATATTAATATTCCATTCACTAAAGCGATTGAGGAGATGCCCACATATGCGAAGTTTCTAAAGAATATGGTGACCAAGAAAAAAGGCACTGGTAAGTTTGCCACGGTGGCTTTAACGTAGAGCTCGAAATCTATAATCCCATCGAAGATGCGCAATCCTGGGAGTTTTACTATACCTTGCTCCATTGGAGGATTGTACATCAGGCAAGCACTGTGTGATCTTGGAGCCAGCATCAACTTGATGCCTCTGTCAATCTTTAAGCAGTTGAATGTGAGGCAACTTGCACCCACGACAGTGACTCTCCAATTGGTCGATAGATCTCTGGTGCATCCAGAGAGGAAGGTGAAGGATGTGCTGGTCACAACAAATTTATATTACCAACCGACTTCATCATCTTGGACTACGAAGCCGATAAAGATGTGCCTATCATCCTGGGGCGACCATTTTTATCAACCGGTCGTGCCCAGATTGATGTGCACAAAGGAGAGATCACCTTGAGCATGAATGGATAGAAGCTCAAGTTTGACATTATCCGTGCCATGAAGTATCCTGACGAAGAAGAATTGAATGAATCTGACGATGACCAGAGTTTGAATCAAGAAGGGAAGCCTAAAGACGAAAAACGAAGATGAGGATGCGAGCGCATCCATTGTTGCATGAAATGTGATCATAGAAAAAACAAACAAGGAAGATAAGTTGATTGCAACCCAAGAAGAAGAGCCGATAGTAAATGAAGAAAAAAAAACAACGCAACCGTCCTTAAAACAACCACCAATAATAGAGCTGAAGACCCTGCCCAACCACCTCAAGTATTCATTTCTGGGGCAGAATGAAAAGTTACCGGTAATCATTTCCTCTAAATTTAATGAAGACCAAGAGAATGCACTATTGAGCATTCTGAGAAAATATGTGCGAGCGATTGGATGGACGCTTGCAGACATTCGAGGAATTAGCCCTGCATACTATATGCATAGAATTTGTCTCGAAGAAAACCACAAAGAATCAATCGAACATCAGCGCAAACTCAACCCTACGATGAAAGAGGCCGTAAATAAGGAAATAATCAAGTGGTTAGATTCGGGCATCATCTGTTCGATAGCAGACAGCATGTGGGTCAACCCCGTACAGTGCGTGCCGAAAAAAGGTGGGATGACGGTAGTCCCTAACGCAAACAACGAGTTGATACTGCAAAGGACTGTCACCGGATGGCATATCTGCATGGACTAACGCAAGCTAAATACGACAACGAAGAATGATCATTTCCCTTTACCTTTCATTGACCAAATGTTGGATCGACTAGCTGAAAATGACTTCTACTGCTTTTTGGATGGGTATGCCGGTTATAATCAGATTATGATTGCCTCTGAAGATCAGGACAATACCACATTCACCTACCTGTGTGGAACTTTCGCTTTTCGCCACATGTCTTTGACCTCTGCAATGCGGCGAGCACTTTCCAAAGGTGCATGATGGCCATCTTTTCAGAATATCTTGAAGACTTTGTAGAAATAGTCATAGACAACTTCTCTGTATGTGGGCACATATACGAAGTCTGTCTTGCCAACTTGGAGAAGATTTTGAAAAGATATGAGGAGACAAACCTCGTACTTAACTGGGAGAAATTCCATTTTATGGTAAAGGAGGGCATTATGCTGGGCATAAGGTATCTTGGGACGAGTTAGAGGTAGACAAGGAAAAAATTGAAGCCATTGAAAAACTCCCACCTCAAACAAGTGTAAAGGTTATAAGAAGTTTCTTGGGGCATGTTGGATTTTACAAATGTTTTGTCAAGGACTTTTCAAAAATAGCATGGCCATTGAGTGCATTGATGGAGGCCGATAGAAAATTTGACTTCGATGACAATTGCCTCAACGCATTAAGGATTTTGAAGAACTCATTGACGACTGCGCCTGTGTTGATCACACCAGATTAGACACTTCCCTTTTAATTAATGTGCGATGCGAGCGGGTATGCGATGGGAGCAGTGTGGGCATAGAAGAGAAAAACAATATTACATCCCATCGCATATGCGAGTAACACTTTGAATCTTGCTCAAACTACCACCACATAAAAAGAGCTACTTGCGGTAATTTTTGCGTTGGAGAAATTTAGAGCATATTTGCTAGGAACAAAAGTACTCATCCACACCGACCACTCGGCGATAAAATATTTGATGTCAAAGAAGGACGCGAAACCGAGGTTGATTAGACGGGTCCTCCTCCTCCAGGAATTCGATATAGAAATAATTGATCGCAAGGGGACGGAGAATCAAGTTGCAAATCACTTATTCAGATTGGAAAATCTAGAGGTTGACCGCAATCAATCAGAGGTGAGTGCAGTCGAGCAGCTATTTCACATTGAAGAATTGCCATGGTACGCAGACATGGTGAATTATCTGGTTTGCAAGAAATTTTGTAACGACCCGAGTTCAGGAGGGGTACATAAATGAACCGGTATCACATTCGAACGAGAGGGATACTAAAGACATGAAAGTAAGGTTAAGAAAGGCTTAAAAGAATTGAAAGTTACTACATATTCCAACAAGGTGCACCTTCCTTTTCAGTGGCTCAATCATAAGAACTCCAAAGTTAAGCGTGCTTAGCTTGGAGCAATCTTATGTTGAGTGACCTCCTGGAAATTTTCTTAGGATGTATGTGGGGACAACTTTCACTTCTAAAGCATTCAAGGCAATGGAAGAAGGGAGGATGACATAGCCAGGTCGTTTAGGACATAGGGGAATGCCGGGGGGCCATTAGAAGCCGAATCTGGATTTCGAATTCGGATAATTGCGGTCGCAGGCGTCCATCGCATGAAAACAGTTAACTTATGTATTTTTGTGCAGAATATGTGTTGACGCAAGGCGGAAAATGCGATCACAAGAAATCAACTGTCGAACACAGCGTTACCTACCAAGTACACTCAACTTTTCAGTGAAAAATATTCGGCGCATCAGACAGAGAATTAATGCCATCCCATCAGTGCAATCATAAGAAGTAGCCTTTCACCCCGAAGCTTTATAAATACTGAAGGCAACCTTCAGTGAAGGAGTTCAGACAGTTAGATAATTTTCCCTTAGATAGAATTAGCCTTGCTTTTAGTTTTTCTTTTACTTTGAAGGTGGAGCAAGAGAAGGCAAGAGACACCAGAAGATCACTCTGGTCAGCTCGAGAGAGAATCCAGAGGTGTGGAAAAGCGGAGAGAGGGCTGACTCTCGCGAGAGCGAGACTATCTTTTGAACAGAGTAGAGAAGAATAGTGTAAAAAGCCTTGGGAAGCAAGAGATTGCTACCAGGCTCTTTATTCTCATTTCGCATTGTTATTTTGTATTTCAACTCTATATCTATAAAATGGAAATTTCTTATCTACATCTGTTCACTCTCTTAAAAGCACGCATGAGTAGCTAAATCTATTGAATAGGTTGAGAAGAACTAAGCTAACATGACCTAAAATCTTCATCGCATGTGATTGTCTTGTCTTATGTTACACCCAACACCCCTTTAGAGCTATTCGAGAGAGAGTCTAAAGAAAAAACCTAAGACTTGAGAGAGCTAGGTTAGAATCTAGACTCGAGAGAGCAAGATTAGATCTATTAAGCAAGAGATAGGGACTTGGAGATAAGTTCTGTTTGCCAACATGCATTGCATGCACCCTAGAGATAGGTTATGATATTATACGGTCGCCTTGTTTGTGTGTCATTTGTCATTGCATAAATAAGAATAGAGGCTTATGTGTAGGTCCTATACACTTATCGCATATATCACATGCGTTCTAGAACTAGAGGCCGTAGCATTTGCGTTGAGAGATGATTTGCTATTGTATGTGTGTTGCATGATCACATAACATGAACGCATCCTAGGAAGTGTTAGCTGAACCCCTTCTCAACCTGTTCCCCGCATAGTCATCGCATCTTTCGTATTATCAACTCTTGTCTTAACTCCCCTGCATAATTTTTATTACCTCAAACAACAACCTAAAAACAACTCTTGATTTATTGGTTACCGCAAAGTCTTCTTAAAAATTATCACTACATATTGTTTTCCGTAGTCCTTGAGTTCGACCCTGGACTTACCAGGAAACTCAGCGGGATTTATACTTAGATTCTGCTGAGAAAACTTGTTGCTCAACGCATTTCCATCACCGCAATTCATTTCATCATTTTACCACATAAAATAACGCATCAATGGACGTCGCTTGATTCTGAAGCACTGTTTCATTCTTTTCAATATATTGCTTCAGCAAACTCTCCAAAGATGATGATTGCGGCACCTGCCAACTACTGGCTTGGTTTTGTGTTTGACCGTTTGTTCGTGGGAAAAATCCTGGTGGCTCTTCTTTTTTCGCCACTGATTAAAAATTTTGTTGTTGATTTTTCCATGCGAAGTTAGGGTAGTTTTTTTACCCAGGGTTATACGTGTTGGAAAACGAATTATTCTTCACAATATAGACTGAATATGGGTTTCTCGGGCATTCCTCCATTGGATGGCATTCACCATAAGTAGCACAACTTGCGGTCGTCTGGTTGATTGTGTTGACTTGCCCACTATGCATTCGTGGGCTACTGATTGCGATTCCTTATATCAAATTCATCATCGCAGTCATTTGACTCTGAAGGGATGCGATGGCCCCGTTATTCATGTCACTGTCCTTGATTCTTAATCTTCGATCGCTTTCTCTCTAGTCTTCATGATTTTTAGAAATGCGATCAAGTATATTCTTGGCCTCATCATATGTTTTATCAAGCAGACCTCCAGCTGCTGCCACATTGGTAGTCGTCTACGATGTAGGGTTTAATCCATGGTAGAAAATTTCCATCTGTAAGCAGTCTGGTAAGCAATTATGCGGGCAATCTCTTACCAACCTCTTAAACCTCGCCCAGGCGTCACTGAGTGATTCGTCAATATCCTGTTCAAAATTGGTGATCAACTTCCTCCTTCTAGCGTTCTCCGTTGGAGGGAAGTACTTCTTTATGAACTTCTCAACTACTTGTTCCCATGATGTAATCTCCCCTGGTTCAAGAGAATAAGCCAATTTTCGTGCCTGGTCACACAAAAAAATTGGAAACAATGTTAATCGAACCTCCTCAGTGGAGACGTTTGGAACACAAACGTGTTGCAGATCTCAATGAAAATCCGGAGGTGGGTGTGCGAATCCTCGCTACACCTACCACCAAACTGTCCGGCAGTTTGGATCATCTGCAGCATCACCGGTTTCATTTCAACCTCGATCCATCAAGAGCTGGCCTCATGATTCCTGGTGAGAAATCATAGAGGTTGGGCAATGCATAGTCCCGGATGGGCCTATTGTGGTCGTTCGCCAATAGGATGGGATTCGCCATGATATTATTTGCATTTGGTGCTCCATTTTCTAGTTGTTCCACCATGTTTGAATCTTTCTCTTATTGTTGTTGTTATTGGCGGCTGTTTCTTCAATATCTTCAGATGGTTCTCTTATTCTCTGGGTCGTAATCAGGCTCAGGATTTTGTCCTTCGCTCATACGACGCCTGCTTCTTCCCTTACCTAAGGAGAAGAAGTGCACAGAGACGGAGAGTCTACAAAGAAAATAAAAAAGTTACCGTTAGCACAATGTATTGTCGTAGTCCCCGGCAACGGTGCCAAAAACTTGATGTGTGTTGTTATTGTAATGAAATAATGGTGTAGAATGCGATGGTAGAATATGCGTTGTGCATGCAAGTTTTATCAGCAAGACCCAAGTATAAATCCTACTGAGTTGCCTGGTAAGTTCAGGATCGAACACGGGGACTAAGGAAACAGTATGCGATGGTAATTCTCGATTACTTTGCAGTAACAAATAAACCAATGCGTTGGTTGATATGTTGTTTAGGGTATGAAATCTATGCGGCGGATTTGAGAAAAGAGTTAATAATACAAAAGTATAATCAGTATGCAAGGGAACGGGTTGAGAAGGCATTTAGCTAACACTTCCTAGGATTGCGTTCATGTTATGTGATCATGCTACATGCATACAACAACAAGTCATCTCTCAATGCAAATGCTACGGCTTCTAGTTTTAGAATGCATGCGATGTATGCGATGATGTCTATGGGACTTACATCTAAGCCTCTTTTCTTGTCTATGCGATGATGAATGGCACACACATACACAAGGCGACCACATACTACCATAACCTATCTCTAGGGTGCATGCGATGTATGTTGGCAAACAGAGCTTATCTCTAAGTCCTTATCTCTTGCTTATGCAGATCTAATCTTGCTTTCTCCAGTCTAGATTCTAACCTAGCTCTCTCAGGTCTTAGGTTCTATCTTTAGACTCTCTCTCAAGTAGCTTTAAAGGGGTGATGGATGCAACATAACACAAGATGATCACATGCAATGAAGATCCTAGGTCATGTTAGCTAAGTACTTCTCAACCCATTCGAAAGTTTAGTTACTCATGTGTATTGTAAAGAGAGTGAATAGATGTAGAAATGCAAGTTCCATTCTATATATGAAATCAAAATACAGAATGACAATATGAAAGAAAGATAAAGAGCCTGGTAGCAATTTCTTGCTTCCCAAGCCTTTTACACTGTTCTTCTTTATTCTGTTCAAAAGATATTCTTGCTCTTGCAAGAGTCGGCCCTCTCTGTGTTTTCCACGCTCCCTGGAACTCTCTTGAGCTAACTAGGATGATCTTCCGCCGTCTTTTCCCTTCTCTCGCTTCCGCCTTCTAAGTATAAGGAACTAAAAACAAAGGCTAACTACGAACTCTTTCAATGAAGGTGGCCTTCGGTTTTTATAGAACTTCAAGGTGAAGAGCTTTTTCTCTCGAATGATTGAACTGATGGGATGTTATTAATTCTTTGTCTGATGTGCCAGATAATTGTCACCAAAAAGTTGAGTGTACTTGCTACAGTGTGGTGTTAAAGGCTTGTCAACTTAATTCGGAATTGACTGTCATCAGCTTTCTGTCCCATCGTGATTTATTAAGCTTTCACCTTGATGCGTCGACTTTATGCAGCCACCTTTTTTAGCAAATTTTCACGAAGGAAAACGATTGCATAGCCTTGCGGTCGCAATCTCTTAATGCGTTCAAGCGTTAATTTCTTTGGATCACAATTCCGCCTTACGCCAACGAATTTTCTGCACAAAATACATAAGTTAATTTTTTTTAATGCGATTGATGCATGCGACCGTAATGTTATAAACCTAATGCTTTTGGACACAATTTTATATATTTTTACCATTGCAATCCTTCATTGTTTTATAACTTTGCGCTGTAATAACATGCATTTCTGCCCATTATCATGATAGGATGCACTTCCTTGGATTATTTCCTTTCCTTTGTAATTGTGGCGCCGTTTCTTAGGTCTAGGTCATTGCGGCGCATTCAAGTCGATGAGGGGCCACTTTGGTGGAGGCTCCGCGCAATGCAGCGAATCCTTGAGAAGGACTCTCAGGATTTTCGTGCTGATGAAGCCATGGACTTCTGGCATGGGTTCTTTTTCAATGCCCGCGCCCACAGATAGGCATAAACTAGAGAGCGTCCATGGAAAGAAGTATTGGCCCCTGACGTGGCCTACATAACCTCTGATCTGCCTCGCAAGAAGTTGGCCCACATCGATTGGAATGTCGCGCGCAATGCAGTATGCAGCCATGACTCTATCCCTTGAAATAGTTTTATCGTGTGACGTCGTGATGAGCCATCTCTTCACCAAATTGACCCAAAGGCATGCTTCAGGCAGCAGAAGGTTGGAGGTGAGAGCTTTAATGCCAGACAAAGACACCATCCCCTTGGTGCCTGGTTACGTCAGTACTCTTAGCGCATCCTTTATATGCTCTTCGGCAGGATCGTCAATCAATTTGTTGTCTGGTGCTTCCGGGGAATTCATCAACTGATAGAGTTGATTGATGTCCTCCGCGCTGAATGGCACTACCCTTCCATCAACGATCACCGCATCTTCGGTGTCGTGGAGCTGGCTGTGGTAAAAGGCCCTCACTACCACTGGGATGACTATGGATGGGCATTGGGAGAAAGTTTCCCATCCATGCTCCACCACAATGCTTATGACAAGATCTGATAGTGGGGCCAGAGCAGGAAAGAAGCCCATTTCCATCAATAAATCATCGTTTTCCTTCTTGGTTTTTGGGCGCCTCCTAGCCAGAAAAAGCTCACTGCCTTCCACCTTCGCTTTTCCTTTTTCTTGAGCGGACGCAAGGCAGGATTTTTGTCTTTGAATGCATTCCCATTCCTTGCGTTGCTCTTACTTTTCCTTTTCCCACTCTTCTTTTTCTTTTCTTTTTAGCTCTCTGTTACGCTGCATGTTGGCTTTGCGGTGCAACTCTTTTTCCCCCTTCTCCTTCTTCTCCACCTCATATTCTTCTTACATCTCTTTTTCAAACTACTCGGATGTGAACGCAATGCGCTGCTCATCCTCGAGCCTTCTCTTCTCTTCTTCTTCTGCCCTTGCGTTGGCAAGGCGAACCTCATCATTATGAAGCCGTCTGGCCAAATCGGCTGAGGCGATGATTTGGTGTGCCCATGCCATCTTTCTTTCCTTCTTCTCTAATTTCCTTCTTCTTTCTTCCTTCTCCTTCTCTATGCGTTCATAGATTTTTGGGTCTCTTATGGACCCTTGCGGCGCATTCTCCTTGCGATGCTGCATCAGTGGGGAGATGTTAGGGTCTTCTTTGTCGTCTGAACCAAAGAGTTCAGCCTTCAGCGCAACTAATCTTAAATGCGGCCATGAGGTTTGTAGTTGCGTTGATGGTTCAAATTTCGCTGATATCCCCATTTTGACCCTTGTAGTGGTTGATTCTCCGTCAAAATCCATTTTTTCTACCCTTTTTCTCTACTCTTCCTCCTTTCTCAGGTGCTTCTCTTCTCGCCTGCGTTGTCTTCTTTCACTTCTCCGCTTTTCCTTCTTTTCTTTCTCCAGTCAGGCAACTTCATCTTCCTCTGCCCGTTTCTTGTCAACTATTCTCTCCTCCTTCACCTATTCTTTGGACTGCTCCATCCACCTTCTTGCCTCCATAACCTTTAGAACAGCCCTAATGGGTTCCTTATTGAAGTCTGTTGGGGTCGTCTCCTTAGGATCCGAGATGGTGAGGGCCATCCTCCGCGAAGCCGAAACTAACTGCGCCTCCGACGGTAGGGGTTAGTTTACTACTCCTGCTTCCGACAAGCCTCAATCTTTCTCCAAATGACTCAAAATGCTCCCAAACACCTCCTTATCATCTTTTTTCTTCTGCTCACTCCCAATTGGAGGTAATGGGAGAGACACCTCAAGTCTGGTGGTAGGGGCACTCTCCGTGCTCGGCCTCTCTCGGTGGGTGGACAGTGTTGCAGATATTGAGGGCTTTCGCTTGGGTTTTTTGGCGATTATGGGAGTTGGCTTGGGCTGGACGGTGAGGTGGCAACTGGCGATAAGGAAATTCGCCTCTCGTGCGATGATAAGGGCTTAGGAAGGGGATGATGGTTGGGATGAAGAGTGTGACGACTGTCCGGCCATGAGTTCGATGAAGGGAAAGAGGATGGTGGTGTTTTTTTTCTATGAAAGAAAAAGCAGACGCACGGTCGAGGTATGCAGAGGGTTTTTCATAGGGTTTTCGCGAAGAAGAATGCAAATGAATTCCCAAACGAGGCTGGGGGAGGGGGGGATTTATAGGTTGGGCCTTGATGGGCTCAATGCAATCGGTAGTGCGCTGGCAGGCTTTGGTGATCCAAAAAGCCTGCCGCACCCTTCCCCATTATGACATAGTAGGCAAGGACATCCTTTCATCTGCTATGTAATAATTCACCTCGGGAGCTGAAACGATCGTTCGATTACCTTCTCCACGAATATAGCATTAAATTCCTCTCCATTTCACCCATGGGCTTTCTATTTTTCTTGTAAGTGTTAACTTCTCTCCATTTCACTCGAGGGCTTAACATCCAATACTTAGAATATTTTTCTAGCCTTCGAGAACCCAAGAGCATCACATTCCAACACTTAGAAAAGTTTTTCCTTCCTTTGGTTTAGCTTCACACCCAACTCAGACCTTCAACTCTCAAGTTCTACTAAGTGTTGGCTACTTCTTTGCTATCCGAGAACACTCTTCCCCTACACTTAGGGATTTTTCATTCTTCTTAACATGTACATACACATTGATTATACTTTTCATACTATTTCAACTAATACAAACATCATTAATACATACTTAAAAGACTTAAACACATAATTAGGAGAACTTAAGCATAATTAATTAGTAAAGCAGTTTTAAAGGGTTACAATTTACCTTCCCCTTAGAGAAATTACTTCCTTGAAATTTGCCTCAAGCTCAATTACCTGAATAGGTGTGGACACTTTCTTTTCATTTGTTCTTCGGTTTCCCATGTGGCTTCTTCTATTCCATGGTTTCTCTATAGAAATTTAACCAATGGAATAGCCTTGTTACTCAATACCTATTCTTTTCTGACTGGGATTTGTATTGGTTCCTCTTCATAACACAAATTTTCCTTCAAATGTAGTGGCTGATCTCGTAGAATATGAGCAGGGTCCAAAACATACTTCCTCAATATAGACACATGGAAAACATCATGTATCTTAGATAAATCTATAGGTAAAGCTAATTTGTAGGCTACTGGCCTAACTCATTCAACTATCTCATAGGGTTCTATATACCTGGGGCTCAACTTACATTTCCTACCAAATTTGAGTATTCCTTAACAAGGTGATAATCCTAGAAATACTCGAGCCAATCTCAAACTTGAGCTCTCTTCTTCATTTATCTGTGTAGCTCTTTTTTCTATCTCGAGTTATTTTTCAAATTTTCTCTTACTAACTTAACACTGTGTGAAGTCATCTGCACTAACTCTAGCTCGATTAATTGCCTTTCACCAACTTTATTTCAATAAACTGGAGTTCTACATGGTCTCCCATACAAGGATTCATATGGAGCTATACCAATGCTAGAAGAATAACTATTATTATAAGCGGACTCTACTAATGGAAAGTGTGTATCCCAGCTACCCTTAAACTGTAGCATACAGGCCCTCAACATGTCTTCTAATGTCTGGATCGTCCGTTCTAACTGACCATCCGTCTGTGGATGAAATGCTATACTAAAATGTAACTTAGTACCAAGTGCCTTCTGCAAAATGGGCCAAAACTTCGAGGTGAACCTCGGGTCTCTATATGATACAATTAATACTGAAGCTCCATATTGGCTAAAAAATTCTATTAACATATATATTGGCCAGTTGATCAAAGGTTACTCTGACTGGCGAAAACTTTATCGTCTTAGTCATCCTGTCAACAATCACCTAGATACCATCATAACCACTGGGTGTCTTGGGTAAGCCAAAAAGAAAGTCCATAGTTTCATGTTCCCATTTCCACTCGGGCCTTAGAAGTGAGTTAAGAAAACCTACAGGCCTTTGACATTCTGATTTAACTTGCAGACAGATCAAGCATTTGTCTACATAACCTGCCACATCTTTCTTTATTGGAGACCACCAGTAATATTTCTTCAAGGTCCTATACATCTTGGTACTACCTGGGTACATAGCATATATTAAACTATGAGTCTCCTCTAAACTGCATTCTTCAATGCCTCGTCACTAGGAACACATAACCTGTACTCCTTCATTAAGGCTTCATCTTGTCTTAAAACATAATCTGTTCTCTACTGTTTACTTACCTCTTGAACTAACTTCTTGAGACTAGGGTCTTTTGACTGTACTCTAATAATATCCTCTACCAAGGTAGTGTTGAGATTGGTGACCTAATTCTCTCGGAATCTCATAGTTTGTATTCTGTACACATTGTTTTGAATAAAATAAGAGTTATGTTATCTGGCATTTACTCATATCCAATAAACAAAGCTCCATGGTTATTGGCCCAGTTGTACTTACGAGTGATCTATAAAGGGTCATCGCACTATTGATTAGTTGATATGAACACATAATATATCTATAGTAAAGAGAGTTTAGCTGTTAGTCTTTAGTGGACTGCCTGGCATTTAATGGATGGTGGATCCCGTGACTAATGAGTTTAATCAATTATTCACGTACTGTTAGAGCTTCGAGCTATAGGTCCATAAGATCCCCTTAGTAGTTCAATAGATTCAAGTTGAGAATTAGTTATTGGTGTTGCTTTGAAATGTTAAAATTGACAAGAGGAAATTTGATTATATATGATATAATCGGTGAGATGTATGAGATACATCAAGTGGAGGATTAATGTAAATGAGATTTACATTAAGTACCATGAAATAGAAAAAGAACTATGGTTTATATGTTTCATGAGATGAAATATTAAAACTATAAGTTATAAATATAGTATGTTAAGTTGGTTATCATATATATTTATAATAATATTAATTATTGGATAATTATATCTTTTTCTCTAATAACCAATTGAGTGGGAGGTTATTGGTAGTTTCATGGTAACTGTGAGATAAAAGGCAAAATATTTTCCTAAATTTAGTAGTTGATAGTTGTTGAGAGAGTTTCTATTGTCAGAAGTTCTCACAGTTGGCTATCAAGTGAATTAGATTCACTATGATAGTTAAAAAGAGACCAAATGATCGTAGAATGACACTACACGATAGTTCACTCAACTGGCCATTAGCTAAACGATCGCGGAGCTTTTGCTAAACGATCGTATAGCATTTGTTAGACGATTGGGCATCATCTATACGATAGACCTTTGTCATCTCCCACTTGCTCAATCGTTTACACGATTGTTCTTCCTCCGGTCTCTTCCACTAACTAAGTCCAACAGAGCCTACACTTCTGGATTCTCACACCGAGAATACCAAGGTAGCCATTGTGGTGGTGTCATACTAAACTCGACATAGTTCGAGGTTTCTGGAGGTCGTTCATTGTGTTTGGGGTGTTCGTGTGGTGGTTTTCGATTAATCGTGTTGTGTTGCGGTCGCTGAGTTCGAGCGTTCATGAGTTGTAGTCTGGGAGATTGTTCGAGCGTGCGTGATCAAGGGAGATTGAAGTTGAGTCTTCAAATGTATGTTTATTGTTTCCCTTGATCTTATTAGAAGTATGTTGTAATTTTGTATGTTGCATGACCAGTTAGTTTCTGTTTGTGTGTTGTAATTATTTATGTTCGAATACGAACGAAATTTGGAACGATCATTCTGCTGCTCATGGAAATCCTCATGTCCAATTTCCTTCAGGTAGGTCTTACCTGAAAATAAGCTAGTTATTCTCCCAAGTGGCTTTCAGAGTTGCATTAGCACCAATGAATTCCTACAATAACCTTCCCCTTACAAAACTAAGCATATCTTTGAGGTAACTCAACATTTTCCTCAGTGCATTGGCTACCACATTAGCTTTACTAGGTGGTAGTCAATAGTGTAATCATAGTCTTTAATCAACTCTATCCATATTCTCTACCTTAGATTTAATTCTTTTTGTTCAAAGATGTACTTCAAACTCTTATGATTTGTAAAGATATGCCATTTCTCACCATATAGGTAATGTCTCCAAATCTTCAATGCTAACACCACAACTGCTAGCTCTAAATCATGTGTAGGGTAGTTACCCACATGCTTCTTAAATTTTCTGGATGCATAAGCTACTACTTTTCCTTCCTGCCTTAATACACATCATCAACCCTGTCTTGATGCATCACAATAAATCGCAAACTCTTTGCTTCAATTCCTAAAAGCTCACAATAACTAGAAGGGTTAGAATTGGTGTAGACACCAATCTTTGCTTCAATTCCTAAAAGCTCTATTCACAACTCCCTATCCATTCAAACTTAGCATTCTTTGTTGTTAGATTAGTCAATAGGAGAGATATCTTTGAAAAGCTCTCTACGAACTTCCCATAGTAACCTGCCAAACCAAGGAAACTACATACCTCTATCATTGAGGTAGGTCGTTTCCATTTAACTATGGCTTCTGTCTTCAGAGGATCAACACTAACATCTGTTATAAACACTACATGTCCAAAGAACACTATTTGATCGATCCAAAGCTTGCATTTACTGAACTTAGCATATAACTATTTGTCACATAGTGTCTGTAACACTATCCTTAGATGCTCTGCATGCCTCTCTCTGCTATCTAAGTAAACCAGGATATCATATATGAAGACAATTACAAACTAATCTAAGTGTGGATGAAATATCCTGTTCATTAGACCCATAAACATTGTTGGGGCATTAGTTAAGCCAAACGACATAACTAAAAACTCATAACATCTGTACCTAGTCATGAAGGCAATCTTGAGGACATCATAATCCCCAATCTTTAACTGATGATAACCTGACCTCAAATAAATCTTAGAGAATCTTGATGTTCCCTTCTGCTGATCAAACAAATAATCAATACAAGGTAACATATACTTAATTCGTATAGTCACCTTGTTCAACTGTCTGTAGTCAATGCACAACCTAATTGTGCCTTCTTTCATCTTCATAAATAGGATCGGTGCTCCCCAAGAAGATACACTAGGCCTGATATAGCCCTTATCTACTATTTCCTGCAACTGAATCTTCAATTCCTTTAACTCGGCAGGTGCCGTTCTATACGGTACCTGAGAAATAGGCGTTGTCCCTAGAATCAGGTTTATCATAAACTCTACCTCTCTATCAAGTGGTAACCCTGAAAATTCCTCAAGAAATACATCAGTAAATTCCTATACTACCGAAACATCCTCTGGTCCTAGCTTCTTTACTTGTGAGACTATTACATGAGCCAAGTACGTTGTACACCCTTTACTCAACAACTTTTTGGCTTTTACTGTTGATATTAAACATGTAGGGAACATTTTCTTTTACCCTGTAAACACTATCTTTACTTCATTTGGTATTCTAAATATCACTTCTTTCTTATGACAATCAACAGATGCATGGTACTTAAACAAGAAATCCATCCCCATAATAGCATCAAATTCTAACAATTCTAAGGGAATTAAGTCAATCACCATGCTCTGATTCTCAATCATAATCACACAGTTTCTATAATAGTCATTAACTATCAACATATCATCAACAGGATAGAAATAAAAGAAATAAAAGAATGTTATTCATAACTAACTCTTTAGGCATAGTTTCTAGCATCCTATCAATATTCAACGCAAACATGATAGAAATAAAAGAATGGGTTGCCCTAGATCAAATAATACATGAGTAGGCCTGTTATGAATAATTACTGTACCAGTCACAACATTTGGTGCATCCTCAACCTCCTGTTATACCTTGGCATAAACCTTACCCTGCTGACAAGGGTGTCCTGCTACACTCTTCTGTTTGGCACCACTAGTGCCCTCATGCCTAACTGCACTTGCATTGGGCTAGCTCACTGTTTGTGACACTATCCTCTGCTCGGCCTGTGTTCTTGAAACTAACTGAGGACACTCTCTTCGGTTGTGCCTTGGCTATCTGCATTGGTAGTAGACATTCTTCCCCTCATAACACTGTCCTGAATGATTCTTACCACAATTCGCACGTTGTGGTTTCCTAACTGAACTAGCGATAGATTCGTATGCCCTAACTTGGATCCCTAGCTAGTTGACTGGATCCCCGTTTGCTTTGCATCTACTGATTTCCTGCTGTACTGGCCTAGAAAGTCGCTTGTCCATGGAAATGCGACTTAAAATCTTTCTTTCTTGAGACTTCCAGAATGAACATTCGTTGGTTACTTCTAGAAATATCTCGATCTGGCCTCTCCTCTGCTAGGCTTTCTTTAACTCTCATTGCTGATTCGACTAGCTAAGAGAAATCAAGCTATAACGGATACAGGAGTTTGAATTTCCTTTCTCTATCCACTCTCGAACTGTTTACATCTATCCTTCTCCTCAACTATAATTGTCGAAGCATACTTGGATAACTCTATATACATCTGTTCATATTCTGCCACTGTCATGTTTCCCTATCCTAACTTCAAGAATTCATTCCTTTTTGCTTCACGAATGGAAGTAGGATAATACTTGTCTGAAAGATTCTTTTAAACTCATCTCAGATCATCACTTCTAATCTATTCCTCCTAAAGTCTATCACTCTCCACTAGTTTTCTGTGCTTTTCTAAAGCAGAAATACATCTAACTTAACCTTATGGTCCTCCGGACATTCTGTCACTTGGAAACATTTTTCTATCTAATTCAGCCTTTCTTTAGCATCTACTGGGTCAGTGGTACCCTCAGATGTTGTGGCACCTAGTGCCTTCATCCTCTCATTGCCATACTTTTTCTCTGGATCTGTTTGTACAAACGCCACACTGGCTGCTAATCTCTGAGCAATTTTGTCAAAAACCCTAACTTCTCGATTAGGGTCAACTCTATCTTGAAGAGTACTGGACTCTCACTCGAATGCTGCATACCTTACTATTGGTTCTCTAGTAGGGTCTTTATCTCCATCTGTCGTCTACCAAGTCAGCCTGTCACTTTCCCAAGACATGTTTTCTTATAATATTCGCATTATTAGGTTTATAACATCATTTACATGCCCCTAGTGTAATGCATGACTTTAATTCCCTAAAACTTTATACTCTGATACAACCTTGTCACACCCCCTCCCAGATTTCCTCCCTAACCTAGGAGAAGATGTGAAGATAACAGTTGTCAACCCTTTTATGACAACTACTACCCATCATGTACCTGTGAGACGTGTCCTAAGTGCTTGATATATATGATTAGCAGTTTATAATTTTCACAACTTAATACATAATCTCATCAACAACCCATTTCATACAAACTACTACTAATTAATCAGTAAATTAACATCAACATACACAACAAATACAGGAATTCAGAACTATATACAACATCAGTTGACACAAGTTCTACCCCATTACCTGTGACATGTACAGATAAAACCAGGGTTTAAACTGAAGGAAAACCATCGAAGGTCCCTGTGCGAAAGTGGGGATCGTTCCAAATTTTAATTTTCACAGAACTTTAAATTATAGAATATAAAGAAAGATTATGCATTTTCAAACAAAAAACTTGATAGCATGCTTTTACAAAGGAATCAAGGAAGAAATTAACACTTACCCTTGAAGTCAATTCTCTTCACGTAATTTCTCTAAATCCAGATCACGAACGATCTCCAAAACGAAATGCCAATTGGACACCACCACTTGAGAATACTTTGTATTCTCTATAGAATTAAGAATGCAAGTAAGAGTTGTGGGCTTTGCTTGAATTCTTGGAAGAGGAGAATGACAGGATGTGAGGGAGGAGAAGATTTTTCTAGAGAGAAATCTTCTCTGTGAAACCTGTAGGGTGAATGAGAGATCCACAATAAATGGAAGAAGACGAAAACCTTTCCAACTCCCCCAATGCATGTATTTTGCTAAGAGAATTAGGGGGAGAGAGTTGTAACTTCCTCCATTTAATTAAATAAAAATTAAATCAAATTTTATTTAGGGTTGTTTTTAAATATAGAAAAATGAACCAAAATATTTACAAAATATAGCAAAATCTTATAACTATCAATGATAGACGTTGATAGATACTGATAAACTTTTATCAGTGTCTATCAACGTCTATCATTGATAGTTATAAAATTTTCCTATATCTTGTAAATATTTTGAACGGTTTTACCATTTGAAATAATTTCCCTTTAATTTAATTAATAACAATATATATATATATATATATAATGACCACCTTATTATATATATACTACATGTTATATCAAATATAACACATAACCAATAGTTTCATATTGTATTAAAACAATATAACCTATAGTTTTATTTTCTCTCAACATTACATGACATGTAATATAAATCATATTTATATTAAATTAAATTATATGGATCTCATCCATATAATTAATATTTGGATCATATTCAAATATTTAATTCCTCTCAACTATTTATGATATTTAACAAAAATCATATTTATATTAAATTTAATTATATGAATTTTATTCATATAATTAGTATTTAAATCATATTAAAATTCACCTGAAATTACTTTATATTATAATGTATCTAATAGATTATATTAATTATATCACATATAATTATTTTAAATAATTATATCATATATAAGTAATTTCTCTCAATTAATTCGAACAATTCAAATTAATCCAAAATTAATTCTCAATTAAATCCCTATTGAGCTAAAGAGGGGACCTTATGGACCTGTAGATTAAAGCTCCAATGATACTTGGATAATTAATTAAACTCTTTAATTAAATTACCCAACATCCATTAACTATCGGCCACTCCACTAAAGACCAAAGCACTCTTCGTACTATAAATATATTTTTGTGTCTATTAGATATAACCGACAGCTGGGGCCAAAATTACTATTTTGCCCCTATAGTTACATCTAACTCTTTAAGTATCATTGATTCCTTTAATGAACAATAAGTCATAGTCCAACTATGACCAAGTCCCTCTCGGGCCAAGAAAGGGTTTGGCCACATTATTCAAGCCCTGGAATCAGCCCTTAATGGAGTAATTTATCTACTTACCTCGACATTAAGAAATGAGTGAATTCCGTCTTGTGTAGTTGTGTTCCCAGTTCCCCAATCAGACGAATCCCCAAAATTGTAGGTTTATTGAGTTGGGAATCTCACTCATACAAATCAAAGGATCGCTTTCATGAGTAGGAGTTCACAACTAACTCAAGATTCAGGTCATGTCACTTATGATCATCTTGGTGAAATGTAAGTCTCTATATTAACGATGTTAAATAATGAGACTTACCATTTTGTGGTTTGGTTTTATACAAACCCTTTGTATAGGATACCCCCGCTCTCATGTTTCTACATGAATGATTAGGATCAGATCATTTGTAGCACTTTACAACACTTGTAACATCTACAAAACGGGTCGTATCCGTAATGTCACAAGAATAAGGTACCCAATCTTATCCATCCACTACAGACCGTTTAGGTTATTATTTAAACAAGATTCACCTGTATGTCTCTACAGACTTGTTTAGATTACATAAAATAACCTAAGATCTTAGTTTATTGGATTGAGTGTATGCTCATAAAATAACAATTATTTTATTAATAACAATTTGTTTATGCAATGTTTACAAGTTATGATAATACAAAAGATTTAGGAAACCAATCCCAACAATCTCTCACTTGTCCTAAAGCTAAGGGAGCCTAATGTACAATACAAATAAAGTACAAAATACAAAAACTAGGCCATACACTATACCCCAGTAACATCTCCCACTTGCCCTAGACAATATGCTGCATATCCTGTAGACCCAGACTTTCTAGATGACCCTTAAACACTTTAGCAGTGGGAGTCTTTGTAAACGAATCAACAACGTTGTGCTCCGAAGCAATCTTCCCAATTTGTTTGCCTTGATGTAAACAGTCACGTTGTGCTCCAAAGAAATCTTTCGTAGACCCAGACTTTGTAAGCAGTCACGTCACCTCGATACACAATCTCCCAAATCAAGTGACATTTTCGTTCAATGTGTTTGCCTCTACGATGGCTCCTAGGTTCCTTAGAATTTTCCATAGCACCACTATTATCACAATAAAGTGTGATGGGCAAAGACATATTTGGAACAACTTCCAAATTAGTAAGGAACTTCTTAAGCCAAACAACTTCTTTAGCAGCTTCACAAGCAGCTACGTATTCGTGTTCCATAGTGGAGTCTGCGATGCATCCTTGCTTGATGCTTCACCACAATATAGTTGCTCCATTCAGAGTAAACACTGACCCTGATGTGGATTTTTTAGAATCCCAAACAGTTTGAAATTCAGAGTTCGTGTATCTTGTAAGGATCCAATCCTTATCTCCATACACAAGCATATAGTCCCTTGTTCTTCGAAGGTACTTGAGGATTGTTTTGACAGTTGTCCAATGATCTAATCCTAGATTGGATTGATATCTACGGAAAATTCCTACTGCATAGAAAATGGCAGGTCTGGTATATAACATTACATACATAAGGCTACCAACAGTCGATGCATAGGGAATTTGTCTCATTTCCTCAACCTCTTGAGGAGTCTTAGGACACTGTTCCTTAGACAATACAATTCCATGCCTGAAAGGTAATAAACCCTTCTTGGAATTATGCATTGAATATCTGACAAGCATCTTATCAATATACAATGCCTGAGACAAGGCTAACATTTTGTTCTTACGATCCCTGATGATCTAGATCCCTAGAAAAAAACTGCGCCTCTCTCAAGTCTTTCATTTGGAATTGGGTGGCCAGCCATTTCTTTACATCAATAAAAAAAAAACCTATATATTCCCAATAAGTAGGATATCATCCACATATAGCACGAGGAAAGCTACTGAACTATTGATGATTTTTTTGTAAACACAAGGATCATCAACATTCAGATCAAAGCCATAAGATTTGATCGCAACATCAAATCTTATATTCCAAGATCGAGATGCTTATTTCTGTCCATAAGCAAACCTTTTACTCTTTATCTTGTTCAATGAATCGATTAAAGCCATAAATGGATCGATTAAGCTTGCAAACCTTAAAGCCATAAATGGATCGATTAAAGCCATAAATGGATCGATTAAGCTTGCAAACCTTTTACTCTTTATCTTGTTCAATGAATCCTTTTGGTTGATTCATATAAATGGTCTCTTCAAGATTACCATTCGAAAAGGAAGTCTTAACGTTCATTTGCCATATTTTATAGTCATAATATATAGCTATGGACAATAGAATTCTGATAGACTTTAACATGACAACAGGTGAGGAAGTTTCTTCATAGTCCATCCCCTCAGCCTGGGTATAACCCTTTCCACAAGTCTAGCTTTAAAAGTCTATACCTTTCTATCTATACCTCTTTTTCTCTTGTAGATCCATTTATAACCTATAGGTTTTACCCCATCTGGTTGATCTACAAGCACCCAAATAGAATTGAGGTACATGGACTCTATTTCTTGATTTATGGCTTTAATCCATTCATCCCTGTCAACATCTTCTATTGCTTGTTTATAAGACAATGGATCCTCAACTCCATCATCAACTATGATGTCTACAGCTTCTGTTAAACCAATGTAGTGTACAGGTGGGTTCATAACCCTCCCACTGCATTAAGGCAATCTCAACTCTTAAAATGGATGTGTATAATTAGACGACCTACATCAACAACTCTTGTTGATGTATTAGCCCCTTCAGCAACCTTTGTATAAGTCTCAATAGATTCATTAGAAATTTCACTTAAAACAATTTTGCTTCGTGGCTTATGATCTCTCATGTGGTCTTCTTCTAAGAAGGTAGCATTTGTTGACAAAAATACTTTATTCTCACTTGGATCAAAGAAGTACCCACCTCTCGTTTCCTTGGAGTAACCTACAAATAGGCATACTTTTTATGGAGGGTCCAACTTTTTGGGGTTTGCCATTAGTACATGGGCTAGACATCCCCAAATTCTAAAGTGGTGTAAACTACCTTTACAACCTCTCCATAACTCAAAAGGTGTTTCAAAAAACCTCTTCGAGGGAACATTGTTCAAAATGTAAAATGCAGTCTCTACTGCATATCCCTAAAATGAGTCAGGAAGTTGGGCATAGCTCATCATCAACCAAACCATGTCCTCTGTTTCTCCTTTCCGATACACCATTCTGTGTAGGTGTACCAAGGGCTAAGAGTTGGGATATAATTCCATGTTCTATTATATAGTTTTAGAATCTTAAGTCCATATACTCTCCATCACGACCAGATCGTAGTTTTTTTATCTTTTTACCTAACAAATTTTCAATCTCAGTCTTGTACTCCTTGAACTTTTTTAGTACTTCCGACTTATGTTGCATTAGGTATAGATACCCATATCTAGAATAATCATCTATAAAAGAAATGAAATATTCATACCTCCTCGTTCTCTTATATTTATTGGACTACAAAGATCTGAATGTATAAGCTCCAAGCTCTCTTTAGCTTTATAACATTTTCCAGTAAAAGGTCGTTTCGTTATTTTTCCTTTAAGGCATGACTCACATATAAGTAAAGAGTTTTCTTCTAAACCATTTAGAAGACAAGTTTTTACCAATCTCTCAATCCTATTGAGATTGACATGACCTAACCTTAGATGCCAAAGATGACATTTTCATTAGGGGAAACTCTTGGTCTTTTAACAGTTGTTGCCGTTTTTAACATTTCAATATCTAGCATGGCTTTTGTAATTAACGGCCTTAGTACATATAACGACTTTTGAACAATTTAGGTCATGTCACCTATGGTCATCGTGATGAAATGTAAGTCTCTATTATTAACGGTGTTATATAATGAGACTAACCATTTCGTTGTCTGGTCTTAAAACTCTATACTCCTACTCAAATGTCTACACATAATGATCAGGTTGAGATCATTTCTGGCATTTTACAACACTTGTAACATCTACAAAGCGGGTTGTATCCATAGTGTCACTAAGATAAGATACCCAGCCTTATCCATCTACTACAGACCGTTTAAGTTATTCTTTAAACAAAATCCACCTGTATGACTCTACATACCTGTTTAAATTACATAAAATAACCTAGAATCTTAGTTTATTGGATTGAGTGTATACGCTCATAAAATAACAATTATTTTATTAATAACAATTTATTTTATTAATAAAAATTTATTTATCCAATGTTTACAAACTATGAGAATACAATAGAGATTTAGGACACCAATCCCAACAAATATAACACTATAACATAACTAAAAATCACTTTATTATTCGATAAATTATTTAATATAGTATAGAATTATAATATTAATAGAATAGCCATTAACCAATTATTCTATAACCCATTATATTATATAAATATAAAATTATATCATTCAAAGAGAAAGATATCAAATATCTGAAGTTTCTTTTTGTATATTATATGGATGATCAGATCCGCAAGGACCATGATTGGGAATTATTTCAAATTAATCAAAAATATCAAGAAAAAGACTATCCTTATAAGAAGAGTTTTGCTGAATTCATTGCAATACATCAAAAAACGAATGCAAATAGAACAAGCGATGAGAAGATTTGGCCAGAAGGATGCCCAAAAGTAAAGGGAACTCAATGAAGGTCAAAATTCGAAGTATCCGGAGTAGGCTAAGGTATTTGGAGCATTTAGTTCTCTAGGGAAGGAATTAGAAGCTCAAATTTGAAAGTAAGTTTCTGAGGCAATTCTCAACAAGTTTCCTGAAGGAAGTTTGGTCTAATTCGAACTGGAAATAATGCTATAAGTGTTGGAAAATGAAGGAAAACAGAAAGGGACCATGCACACAAGGGGGGACCATGCATCCAAAAAGGGACCATGCACCCAAGGAGGGGCCATGCGTCCAAGAAGGGACCATGTGGTCGACTATGTTATGGAATGAAGGAGTATGCGTTGGCCTAAGGGATGCTCAAAGCCTAAAAGGCTAGGAAGGGAGCTAACTAAGTGTGAGTGGCTTCTAACTCTTAAAGTATTTCAAAGTTTATGATTTTACTAGTTTTCAAGTTTTAGCATGTTTGAAAATGATCAAATATAGTATGTTTGATAAATGAGTCATAGCATGCTTTAGATGAGTTAGAGCTTAAATGTTTTAGTGCGTGATGTTTTCAGTATATGGTATTCAATGCATGCATTCCTAATGATTACGTGTTTTAATGATGATATTCCCTCAAAATGATGCATTAATGAGGAATGCTATTTCATAGTTGTTATAAGAAATATGTTTTACCATCCTAGCTATGAAACACGATACTGAAGGTTGTGAAGGTATCAGGGTCTCCATTACCGAAGGAGACAAAAGTATATAGGGTTAATTCCACCCTAATGCTAAAGGAGATAAAGGTAATCAGGGGAAATCTCTACATGCCTGTAAGAGTATTATCGACGTTGTTGGTGATGTAGAATCCACCTCAACCAAGGTTTTCGATGTTGGGAATGTGAGCAAAAAAGGGCTCCACTCAACTAAGGTTTAAAAGGGTATAAATATTCTATATGATGATTTCATAAGATGCTTTCAAGGTTTTCAAAGTTATTATTATTATATGTTAGTATTTTATTATTTGACGAGCTTAGTGAAAAGCCTGTCTTAAACCTTAAATCTTTGAGGAGGTTTTTAGTTGATATTTATGTTATGAATATTTCAAATAGCATATTATGTTCTAAGTATGGAAGGCTATGATTTAAATGGACTCTAGTTTTCACTATATAATTTGAGAGTACGATGTTTATATGTGTCATAGGTGCACAAGGGATTTTTATAAACGAAAGCTAGAAGAGCATGCTAATGAGTTAGAAAGTTGCTTGCAAATGAATTTCCATAATTAAAAGCTTATGTTCTTAAATGTGCCACTCATTGAGCTTCCCAACTCACAATTTCCAATGTTTCTGTCCCCTCCCTAAATAGCAGGAGAGTTCCAGGATCCCAAGATTACGGGTTTCTTGACAAAGAAGGTTTAGTTGGCCATTGTTGTAAAGAGTTTGTTAGTCAGGTGTTAATCTAAAAATGGTCGATAATTAATTAGTCTCTACAGGGTTGGTCTGTAATAAGCCATATTCTAAAGGGTGATGTAGTAGTTAGAGTATTGTGATTGAAGGATCCCAAATTGAAAGGAACCTTGAGCGGAAGCAGACCGTCCCAAACACCATTTCTCATAGAATTTAATATTTACAGAAAAGAAAGAACAAGATATGCATTTACATAAATTACAACATGCTAAGTTAAAAGAAAACTTAAGGTTTCAGAAATCCTTACCTTTGAAGACTTTCTTCAAGAATCCCTCGATCAAGATATAAACATTACAACGATGGCTTCCTTAGTATTCTTAGACAAAGAACCCAGGAGTAGAGGTTCTGACTATTTTGGAATAAGGGAATAAAATTTAACTGGAGAGGAGAAAGAGTTGAGATTGTTCACCAACAACTCAAAACTTACAAAACAACTTCTGTCTTTCTCAAAGTGTATCTCTCTAAGAAGGAGACTCTCTTCTCTCTTTTTAAAAGCCAAGATACAGCAACCACTCACTTACATGGGTGGAGAGAAAAGAGGGGGAGGGAGTCATAAATCACTCCCTCATTCAAATTAAAATAAAAATTAATATATATATATAAATATGATGACTAAAATATCATATAATATATATATATATATATATTAAACTATATATTATATCAAATATAACATATAATCTATAGTTTTAATATTGTATAATATACAATATAACCTATATATTCTTTTCTCTCATATGACATTTAATATAAATCACATATATATTAAATTTAACAATTATGAATCCAAATCATATAAATAATATTTGAATCATATTCAAATATTTATTAAATTTCACCATTATAATAATTATATCACATATAATTAAAATAACTTAATTATATCATATATAATTAAATCCTTTTATTAATTTGAACAATTCAAATTAATCCAAAATATGATTCTCATTTAATCCTACTGAGCTACCATGGGGACCTCATGGACCTGTAACATAAAGCTCCAATAGTACATGAATAATTGATCAAACTCTTTAATTAAACTACCCATCATTCGTTAACTGTAGGGTACTCCACTAAAGACCGACAGCTACACTCTTTGCAGAATAGCTATATTTCTGTGTCCATTGGATATAACCAATCAACAGTATGATGACCTTTCACAAATTGCTCGTAAGTACAACTGGGCCAAAATTACCATTTTGCCCCTGTAGTTACATCTAACTCCTTAAGTACCACTGATCCCTCTAATGAATAATAGATCATAGTCCAACTATGATTAAACCTCTCTCAGGCTAGGAGAGGGTGTGGTGTCACATTGTTCAATCCTTTGAATCAGCCTTTAAGGGAGCAATTTATCTACTTACCTCGAACTCGGGGAAGGAGTGAATTCTTTCTTGTGTAATTGTGTTCCTCACTCCCTAATCAAACGAATCCCCAAAATGGTAGGCTTGTTGAGTCGGCGATCTGGCCACTCTCACCCATACAAATTAAATGACCGCCCTCATAGGCAGAAGTTCACAACTCACTCAGGATTCAGGTCATGTTACCTATGGTCATCCTGATAAAATTAATGTCTATAGTACGAATGACGTTATATAATGAGACTAAACATTTCGTGGTCTGGTCTTATACAAACTCCTTTATATAGAATGTTCCTGCTCGCATGTCTAATACATGAATGATCAGGATCAAATCATTTGTAGCAGTTTACAACATTTGCACCACTTACAAAGAAGGTCATACTCGTAGTGTCACTTAGATATGGTATCTAGTCTTATCCATATTCTACAGACCATTTAGGTTATCACTTAAACATGATCCACCTATATGTCTCCACATATATGTTTAAGTTACAATGATAATCTTGGATGTTAGCTTATTGGTTTATATTTAATGCAACTAAAATATCATATATGTCATAGAAAAGGTGAATAAAATATCAAATATTATAATCACTTAAATATTTGTTCATACAAGGTTTACAAAATATAGGACCCTACGAGATTTAAGGCATCAACCCCAACAATTGATACGAGTTGGTGTATCCTATTATAAATATTGCAAGAATGACATACACAAGTTATTTATAAATATTATGAATAAATCTAAGTGTCATGCTTCATGCAATATTCATTCATTACTGATATATAACTTTTATATAAATAAGTAATGAACTAAGCATACAATCCATACATACATACAACCTTATATTATGACATTTGCAATATAAATGATGCATGGATATACTATAATGCTTGCATATATTATAACTCTTATATTATATGATGCATGAGCATGCTTTAAGTAATTTAATCATGCACACTAATATATTATAACATTTATAATATAAAAATGATGCATGGGAAAATGCATAATCTATGGTGGGTTTTAAAACTAAATGACATACATTATGGCATATAATATAAACACACATCATATGCATATTTAAACTCAACATTTTATGGTGGGCTGCTATACGATCATTTACACTCAACGCTCATTGCTCGACAATCAGAAGGTTTGCTACACGATCAAATGACAAGACTTTAAGGTGGGCGGTTCAAGACCCGGTTCACCTGTTCGAACCGGTTGACTCAAACTGTTGTAAGAGATTAGCCTTTACTCTTCGTTAAGAGTGGACTGGAATGGTCATCTCGATCTTAGAATATAAGGTTTGATATTGCGATCAAATCTTATGGCTTTGATCAGAACGTTGATGAGCCTTGTGTCTACAAGAAGATCATCAACAGTTTAGTAGTTTTCCTAGTGTTATATGTAGATGATATCCTACTCATTGGGAATGATGTAGGCTTACTGATTACAGTTAAGAACTGGCTAGTGACTGAATTCCAAATGAAAGAATTAGGAGAGACTCAGTTTGTTCTTGTTATTTAGATCTTTCGAGATCGTAAAAACAAAATGTTAGTGTTGTCTCCGATATCGTATATTGACAAAATGTTGATCAAATATTTGATGTAGAACTCCAAGAGGGGTCTTTTTCCTTTCAGGCATTGAGTTACTTTGTCTAAGAAATAGTGTTCTAAGACACCTCAAGAGGTTGAGGAAATGAGACGAGTGCCCTATGCATCTGCCATCGGCAGTTTGATGCATGAGATATGATATACTAGACCTAATATCTGCTATGTAGTGGGGATAATCAGTAGATATCAGTCTAATCCAGGATATGATCAGTGGACAACCGTCAAGAACATCCTCAAGTATCTATGGAGAACGAGGTACTACATGCTTGTGTATGGTTCTAAGGATTTGATCCTTACAGGATACACGGGCTTTAATTTTCAGACTGATAGGGACTCTCATAAATCCACTTCAGGATGTTCACTCTTAATGGAGGGACTGCAATATGGTGAAGCACCAAGTAGGGGTGCACCGCAAACTCCACCATGGAAGCCGAGTATGTTGCAGCTTGTGAAACTGCTAAGGAGGTCGTTTGGCTCAGGAAATTTATGACTGACCTGGAAGTTGTTCCAAACATGTCAAAGCCCATCACACTTTATTATGATAATAGTGGTGCTATGGCGAATTCCCATGAGCCTAGGAGTCATAAGCGCAACAAGCATATTCAGCGGAAATACCATCTGATTGTAATAAAGATAGCTTCAGAGCACAACATTGTCGATCCATTTATGAAGGCCCTCACGGATACAGTGTTTGAGGGTCACCTGCAGAGTATGGGTCTATGGGACAGACCATGGCTGGACTAAGGCAAGTGGGAGATCTTGTACCGGGCTTGCTTGTGCCCTAGTTTATTGTTTTGTGTACTTGTAATTTGATTATCTTGTACACCTCACTAGCTTTAGGAAAAGTGAGAGATTGTTGTTGTTGATGCCCTAAATCGTGTAGTGTTCTATAGTTTGTAAACCTTATAACAAATATTTCAATGATTAATAATATTTGATATTTTATTCACTTTGTCTATGATATATATGATATTTTAGTTACATTAACCACAAACCAATAAACTAACATCCAAGGTTATCATTGTAACTTAAACATGTATGTGGAGACATACAGGTGAATCATGTTTAAGTGATAACCTAAATGGTCTATAGTATATGGATAAGGTTGGATATCTTATCCTAGTGACACTATGAGTATGGCCCGTTTTGTAGGTATTACAAATGTTGTAAAGTGCTACAAATGATCTGATCCTGATCATTCATGTATTAGACATGTGAGCGGGGATATTCTATATAAAGGAGTTTGTATAAGACCGGACCATGAAATGTTTAGTTTCATTATATAACACCGTTCATAATAGAGACTTTCATTTCACTAGGTTGACCATAGGTAACATGAACTTAATTCTGAGTCAGTTGTGAAGTCCTGCTTATGAGGGTAGTCCTTTGATTTGAATGGATGAGAGTGGCCAGATCACCGACTTAACAAGCCTACCATTTTGGGGATTCGTCTGACTGGGGAGCTGGGAACTCAACTACACAAGATGGAATTCACTCCTTCCCCGAAGCAGGGGTAAGTAGATAAATTGCTCCCTTAAAAGTTGATTCCAGGTCTTTAACAATGTGGCGGCACAACCTCTCTCGGTCCAAGAGGGGTTTAGTCATAATGGGACTATGATCTATTATTCATTAGAGGGATCAGTGGTACTTAAGGAGTTAGATATAATTACAAGGGCAAAACTATAATTTGGCCTAACTATACTTATGAGCAATTTATGAAGGGTCATCGTACTGTTAATTGATTATATCCAATAGACACAGAAATATATCTGTAGTGCGAAGAGTGCAGTTGTTGGTCTTTAGTGAAGTGTCCAGCAGTTAACTGATAGTGGATAATGTGATTAAAGAGTTTAATTATTTATTCACTACCATTGAAGCTTCAAGCTATAGGTCCATAAGGTCCCCTTGGTAACTCAAACGATTTAGTTCATATCAATTTTTGGGTTAATTTGAAATGTTCAAATTAATAAGAAGGAATTTAATTATATATGATATAATTAATTTAATTCAATTATATATGATATAATTGACATAATGTAATACATTATTGTTTAATTGGAGGAACTAATATTTGAATATGATTCAAATATATTTTCTATGAATAAGATTCATAGTTGTTAAATTTAATATAAATATTATTTATATTAAATGTCATAAAATAGAGAAAAAAAATTATGGTTTATATATTGTATATGATACAATATTAAAACTATATGTTATAAATATAATATGATAAGTTGGTTATTATATTTATTTATATTATTAATTATTTAATAATTGATTCCATTTTTCTCTCTAGCCACCCTTAGTGGGAAGTTAATTGGTTTTATGGCAAAAATGGGATAAATGAAAATATGATTTTTATTATTCTAAGAGACGAGTATTCACAATTGATCTTTACACGATTTGCTTGAGAGCCTATGCGATAGACTCAGTTTACTACACGATTGAAGTTTTGCTATGCGATAGCTTTGCCTTCCTTCGATGTCTTCATCCTTCAACTCCAAAACACCCTTTAACTAAAATAACTAGAGCCTACCACTTCTGGGTTCTCACACTGAGAATACCAAGATAACTAAGTGCTAATATCCTCTACCTTTTGGTTCAAGTTACGTTGTTGTTTGTTGTTGTTCGTTTGGAGTGTTCGTGACCTATTCGACGCGTTCGTGAACAAGTTAGTTCGAGGGATATATTTGAAGAAGAGTTTTTCAAAGGTATAATCTCTAAACTCTTGTTTATTATTTGAAAGCATGTTGTAATTTATGTTTTATGTATAATCTGTTTATTTTACTGTAAATGTATGCGTTCAATTGAAATGGGATCTGGACGATCCGCTTAAAGGTTCTCTATAAAACGAGTTTCTTATGATCAAGATCAGATCATTTGTAGCACTTTACAATAATTGTAACACCATAGTGTCACCAAGATAATGTACCCAGTATTATCCATCTACTACAAACCAATTAGGTTATCACTTAAACATGATCCACCCGTATATCTCTACATACATTTTTAAGCTACAAGATAACCTTGGATGTTAGTTTATTAGTTTGTGGTCAATGCTACAAAATGTGGAATAAAATAACATATATTTTATTAAATAAATAATGAGTTTGTTCAGATCATTTACAAACTATAGGACCTTACGAGATTTAAGGTATTAACCCCAACAGTGATGATGAGTTAGACTGTTTTATGTGATAGAATTATTAATGAGCAGATTTACAGGTTTAAGACAATAGTAATACAGGTTCATAAGATGTGAGTCTAATAGGTTCAGTTGCAATAGATGTCATAAGAGGGTTGGCATCTGTTTTCTTCACACCTCCTCATAGGTTAAAAAGGTAATCTAAGAGGGGATGTGACATGAATGGCTTCAGAGTTTTCTTGCAGATATTCCTTTGTGGCCAAAGCATGTAAGTGTAATATGTATTTATTGTGACAATTTAGCAGCTTTTATGAGAACCACTAATAATGTCTATAGTGGCAAGTCACAACATATTAGATGCAAGCATAATTCGATAAGGTAATTGCTCTCTGATGGAATAATTTCTATTGATTTTGTGAAATCAAAAAAGAATATTGCATATCCTTTAACAAAGGGTTTATCAAGAGAGCAAGTCACATATACTTTAAGGAAAATGGGCCTAGCCTATGAAATGAGTTATCTGGTGGTAACCTAACCTAATTGGCCAGAGATCTAAAGATCTAGGTTCACTAGGAAAACTAGTTGAATAATTCATAATTGACACACTATGAAACTTATAGTTTCTTCCCATTTCTATGATGTTTAAGAATGTGTGATCTATTGATGTTAAGGATATATTGATATCATGTATTACAAGAGGAGTAATGACAAAATACTCTTAATCAATATTACCTATGTGAGAGTAGAAGTGGAGTCACTTCTATGAGAACTTTTCAAATGGCTTATGTTCTCTAAAGCTCTCATGAATTCAGGATTTTGTCAAGGACCAAAATGGACACAAACGTATAGATATCAAAGATACAAGATGAATTGTGTGTGATATCTATTGTCTCAATTCACCAGTGAGAAGGATAGTTCCACAGCCTGGTCTCACTATTTCTTCCATAAATTCAATGGATTTTCACTAAAGAAGGTTCAAGTCTAAAAGACACCTCTCATGCCGGATAGCTTGTCTGTTTGTCCAAAAGATTTTGTTTAATTTTTCTCACTTTCTTTCATATGGGGGATTGTTGGTTTTAATAGTGAAAGAAAGTGAAGCATTATGAAACATAAACAAATGAATTTAATTATGTAGATTAAATTCAAAGTTAGAAACTTTCAAATTAGATTGAAATATCAAGTAAGATGAAGTTTCATGTACAAATTTAACATATATGAAAGTTAAATTTGTATTTTCTTCAATTTTAATGAGTTGTATTTGATTTTTGTTAAGTAACAACTCAATTGAGTTAAATTTGACAAATTTTTTATATTTATTTAATTTATTTTGTATTTAGAGAGTTACTAAGTTGCTAGCTTATAAATAGAAACTTGTTTTTTCATTTGTAGCATCTCATTCCAAATTGAAGAGTTCTCTTCTTTCTTTATTTCTTTCTTTTGTTCTTGAGTTGAGTTGAGAGCAAGTATCCAAGAGTTCTACCAGATCTAGGTAGTTCAAGGTTGCAGTTTTACCAGAGTCAATCGTTGTATTCTACTGAGACGATCGCTCGTTTATAGTCTACTTGTAGCCCATACAGAACAAATAATTGTCTTTAGGACAACGCTTATCAAAAGCGTGCCTATACTATATTTTAATTTTCCAAAGGTTTTGAAGTTCTTTCAAATTTTTTTATTATTTCTATATCTATCAAATATCTCCCAACATGTTATGTGGACTTTAGTTTCTAGATCTAAGCACATCAATTAAACCAATTTGAAAATGTTCAAATATGAATATTATGTAGAGAGAATATTAATATTATGTATTAACAATGCTAAAATATATAAAATTCTTAATCTTTTGAGGCATTTACATAAACGCTATAAAATAAATATATAACACCCTCTTCTGTCTTTAAGTACATGAAACAAAAATAATAAATATACAATGAAAAGGTAACATGTATAAGAAAAATTCGAATGAACCTTTTATATAACCTAATCGAACTTTTAAGGACGAAATTCTAAAAAAATGAGCAATATTTGTGAGATCCACTTTTAAGACTTCTAGTAATTGTTTTCTTCAACCATTTGGTTCAAGCCCACAACTTTTTGTTAATTTTTCTGACTTTCTTCATTGCGCTTGGTTGTATTAGCTCTGTTATTGTCCATTCAGTGGTAGTTGATGTCGAGTCTGTTTCTCCAATGACAATGTCCTGTTTTCAAAATAATACAAAAATAATAACAAAAAAAGGTTTCTCGTAGCCCAAAACCTACTATATAAAATATAAATTCAATTAAAAGAGTAGAGTGTAATTAGAAAGAAAGAAAAAGGAACTCTAGACACTTATTGCTTAAAGACTTGTATATTTTAATTTATCCAAATAAATGACTTTTTGAAAGTATAGTTAATAGAAACTTGCCAAAATGGAGATTCTACTATTAGAAATTGAGACGTTCACAGAGTGGGCCATGGTTGGGGAAGTCCTTTTTATCCTCATCCTGCGATGTTTCCCATTTAATTTTATAGAAATGGAAGCAGGGATTTCTCACAGAAAATTCACAGCGTCAGGTTTTTAACTATTAAAAATAACTTAAGTAATTGCTATTAAAACATTTTAATTAAATACTTAATTTCAACTAAAAAAGTTTGAAAAATTATTTTAAAAGATAAAACTTTTGAAAATATTTAGAAATAATAACAAAATATCATAATTTATCAGCGATAGACTGTGATACAGATAGTCTTTTACAGTCTATCACTAATAGACAGTTAAATTTTTCTATATTTGTAATTATTTTTATTCATTTTCCTATATTTGAAAATAACTCAAAAAATTTCATTTAAATGATTAAATCCACATGGAGATTTTTAATATATATATATATATATAATCTAAATTTAAAGGTCCAATTCAAATATATACATTCGTCGTTAGACAACAAAACATGAAATTTAAATATTATATGTATATAATAATAATAACAATTAACATAAAATTAATGATAATAATAAGGAAAAATATCTTTTTTAGTCTCTAAATTTTTAAGTATATGTGCATTTGGTCCCATTTCAAATTAGTTGTCTTGAGTTTTCAAGAATAGATTTAAAATGTCTCTCTACTAAAAATAACAATTAAATTTAAATATAAATTTTTCTAAATAGATGATGTGGCTAAAAAAAATAAGTTTTTTTTTTTTTAGAAAAGAAAGGGATAGGGGTAGCAAATGAGGCGTGGGTGAGAGCAAGACAAGGATAAGAAACGTCTCCAGAAACGTTTCCATCTCGATTATGAGTATGACAATATGATTTTAATAATTTTAAGATCACTTTCAAACATACCTTTAGCCTTTCAAAAAAGAAAAAATAAAAATAAAAATATTCCTACATTTAGTATAGTGATCAATTTGTTTGAAATTTTCTTGAATTTAAATGAAGAAAACCAAGTTTAAAACAAATTTTATAGATATTCTTATTTTGCTCTCATTTGTCTAATTCTTACACTAATTTTGTCACAATAAAATATATACCATAACTCACATTAAAGTAAAAAATTCCACAAGACACCAAAAATAAAAAAATAAATAATCTAACCGTAAAACTTACCAAAACTATAAGTAGCCCAACACAAAAGAACGTACTTTTATTTGCTTATTTATTATTTATTATTTATTATTTTATGTAACTTTTGATAGCTGATAAGTATTTATTATTTATTATTTATTATTTTATGTAACTTTTGATAGCTTATAAGTATTTATTATTTATTATTTATTATTTATTTTATTATGTAACTTTTGAAAGCTTATAAGTATATATCACGAGGCGTTAATGATTTCTATTCATACGTAAATAGTAAGGACATTTTTAAATTTTTGTATAAGTTTAAGGGAATGAAACATTTTAAAGTTCAACGATATTTTTAAAACAAAATACTAACATTTTTCATCCAAAATTAATGATAGAGATATATTTTTAATTATTTTTGAAAGTTTAAGTGTAGTTTTGAAACTTTTGAATATCGAATATTTTTTACACAAAGTACACTCTTGATAGATATTTTGGGGTTAATTGGCAGTAGGGGGTAGTTTTGAAAAAAAAATTAGGAAAAATGGGTGTTTTTGAAAAAATTTGAATAAATAAGGTTGTTTGCTTGGCTTATTTTCTCTTTTTAAATTTATATGTGCCACGTGTATTTCTTTGTTATTTTTAACTTTTATTTTTTCGATGTGTTATTCCCTTATTTCCCTTTATTTCTTCTCCTTCTTCCCAACCTCTCTTTATTTCTTCCCCTTCTTACTTTTTTTATTTACCTATCTTTATTTCTTCTCCTTCTTATCTTTTTATTATTTATGTTTCTTTGTTTGTTTTTATTTTCCAACAAAATTTATTTCTATTAAAATTTTATAATTGGATTTACAATTAAATTTTTTAAAAAACATGTTAAATTTGAATTGTTTTAATATCCTAGTCCTGATAAAAATATTGTACTTTTAGTCTATAATTATAAATTTAAGTATCTACTTTACATTCGAATTAATTATAATTTATTAGTAATAATATTGTTTTAGTTACTAAACCATTCTTACGACTTTTGTAATACTTGTTTTTTAAAAGATATTTTTTATAGTACTTGTAAATATTTATTTTTTTTTTATACCCGTTAAAATTTAATTTAAACACTCACTATAAGAATTTTGGGTTTTAATGTCGGTTTTAAACCGACATTAAAGATAGTGTTATTAAAGCCCTTCATGTTGATTGTCTTTAATGTCGGTTTTAAACCAACATTAAAGGACTTTTGTAACAACGTCTTTAATGTTGGTTGCAACCGACATTAAAGCCCTTTAATGAAATTTGCAGTCGACATTAAAACCCAGAATCTGTCTGTTTATCAATTATTGTCCCTTCTTTTAAATTCCATTGTCGAATCCATTTTTTCGGTCAAAAAGTATAACACGACACATCATCATCGAACACTGTGGCTATGGCATATTATTTATGTATGGATTGCAAATCTATTACATTTAATCCACAAATTCTGCTATAAAATTATAATTTAAAAGGTCGTACAATAATTCAGCCCTTGAAAACACAAATTACAAGTAATACAAACATTATGGTTTTACAAACATTATGAGTTCATTGTCCCTCTCCACTTGGTAAGTATGGATCCCTTCATAATTCTTCTTGAATAGACCCCCCAGCTTCAACAGTGTCTAGTTATAAGCATCTTTGTCTGAGCATTGTTATTCAAAGGATCACAAACAAAAAAGGTTTAAGACAAAAGATTGAAGGTGAAAATGTGATCAGAATGCATATTCAACTAACCGTGTTTATTGGGAATGTGTATAAATGGTACATTCAAGGAAAAATTCTTGTAGGGAATGTGTTGGATCTAGAGTTCCCCAAGAAAAAGCATAAAGAGGTTACGATACCAAATCTTTACTCCTTTGTTGCACCTGCAAAACAAGAAAACTCAATAGTTGAATAAATGAGAGAATCTTCTTTTTCAAGATCTTGAAGAAGAGAAGCTTGGTTACCTAGATATGAGATACGAAGACGATGGAAAATTTTCGACAGCATAACGATGCTACCACAACAAAATAAAAAATTTACCTTGAACCTGTTCAAAGAAACACACTCCTAAAAATATTTACAACTACTAGTTCTCAACAGAACTATCAGAATTCCCAAAAAAATGAATATTCAAGAACAGATACATCAATAAGCAAATTTAGCTCATAATGTACTTCAAATCTCAAAAGTTGTCACAAAAACTACCATAGTGCATAAATAACCCACAAACTACCATAGTGCAACCCACAAACTCAAGCACCTTGAATCAAATCTAAATTACAAATAAATAGTATGCATGAGTCATAAACAGGTGTTACATTCTAATCCAATATGTTTACATTCTAATCCAATCTAAACTACAAAGAGGCCAATGGCCTTAAGAGAAATAATTCATTGCAATATGTTTACTCACCTCTTTATTGCAAGCATGGTTGTGGCGCTTCGGTGGAGACACAATTGATACTACAAACGAGTACTATTTTCTCTAGCCAACCACGCTAGTCCAACACTATATTTTAGTACAAATTCATGTTAGTTGAACTATGCTCACATTAGTTTGTTACCCACCTTACCTTACCCTTTCTTTCTACAAGAATACTACCACATAAATATGGACATATTTTAATCTATGATTCGTTAGAAGAGAAGAAAAATCCTTAACCGCTAAATTATACTTATATTGACATGTTTACGTTTAAAATTAAAATAGTTTGGAAACATGAACATAATATTTAATATAACATTTATTCTAAGAAAAGGAAAAACAAAAAAACTCAACATTATTTGCTTAACCTTTTAGTTTATATATTAAATTTTTTTTTTAAAAAAAAAGAGTTAATATTAGTTTTGAAAAATAAAACTTTATATCAGAATATCAATGATAATCTCTTTTTTTTCCTGAAAAAAGAAATTTAATTAATCATCGTGATAAAGAATAAAGACCAATTAATTGAGTTTTTTTTTCTTTTCCTTTTTCCTTAAATATTTTTATGTTTGAGTTCTTAATTACCTTCCATCCTTTTATTTTCTTGTTAGTACAATTAGGGATAGAGAATTTGAACCACAATTCTCGTAGTTTTTAAAAGACTTGTATGTTAGTTGAACTATACTTGCTTTGACTTAATACCTCCGAACTAAGCATAGTTTTGTTAGTTAGGTTCAAATTCCAAAATCACTCATATAAATACACAGGCAATATTATTAGAAACACCATGATAGGAATACAAATAAATACTTTTAAAATGATGAGAACATGAGAGGAAGAATTCCAAACATATTAGAAGTTGAATATAACAGTATAAGAATGATATCTAGTTTAAAAACACTAAAATCTACTTTTTGAACATCTTCACTAAGTTATTACCTCGAAATTTAACATCAAAGGTTAGTCCAACAATTTTAAGAACAATAATCTCAAATAATAGTTGCCTGAAAATGTTCTATTTATTTTCAGTTCAGGAGTTTAGAATGAATTATTGTCAGGAGTTTAGAATGAACCTTTAGGAATTTCTTTCTCACCTTGTTTGACAAAAGAGGCTGGAATTTTGGTCAGCTAAGCAAATATATCATCATCAAGAGAGCAGACTGATGAAGATGATGATGTTGAAGGAGAAAATTATATGAATGAGCAAATGGATCCTGCATCTGCTAAACGTGTTAGAAGGTAACATTTATAGCATTTCGGTTAAATGAACTTCAAAAGAATAATAAATAGAAAAATTACCTTCTCAAGGGTTTCCTCAATTGCTTTGTCGCTCAGCTTCTCACTCCTACCTTTCTTAAGGATGTTATCACAAAAGATAGCAAGTAGTTTTGCACTAGAACTTCAAGTAATTCAACAAATGATATACAACAAAATTATTAATCAAATCGAATTTCAAAGGCCATAGACACAAAAAGGCCCAAATTTAGGAGTAGAGAGATATATTGGAGTGAAACCGCAACTGGCTTTCATTGAGACATTTACACAAGCAGTTGAGAGGCGTAAACATAAGAACAAAAATTGTTATGAGTTTAAGAGAGGAAAGAGAAGAAGAGCATATTGATGGTGACAGCGATGGAAAAAGAAGGGGAAAAGAGCATATTAAACATAATGGTGACAGCAGTGCGGTGGACAGGGACCTGCAAATGACTAACAAAGATGGCAACGGAAACCTAGACAGAAACGCAAACAAAAAGATGCTGATGGCTAGGTGAATGCACCTGATCCGGTGGCGGAATGAACGACGAACGACGACGGTGGCAGATCTGGCGAACGATGGCGGTAGATCTGGAGACATACAAACGACAGCGGAAGATCTGGAGACATGCGAATGACGGCGACAGATCTAGAGACACGCGAACAAAACGAACAGTAGATCCGGCGAATGACAGATTTGGAGACACGCGAATGATGACGAAATATGCAGCAGATCCGACTGAACAACCAGCAAATCCACTTTGGAAGAGAGGAGTGAGAAAGAATAGGGTCTGAAGAAGGAAGTTTGAGAATGAAGGAAAAAGAAAAGAGAGGGAGAGTGAAGAGGGAAATGAAAAAAAATGGGGGATAAATAGAAAGTTAGAGGAAAAAGTGAAGCGGGTCTTTAATGTCGGTTTAAAACCGAAATTAAAGGTATCCCTACAATGTCCGTTTTAAACCGATGTTAAAGATCTGCTTTTAAAAAAAAACCGATATTATACATCCGATTTCACTTTTTTCAACTGACATAAAAGCCTAAAATTCTTGTAGTACTATATAATGATTATTTAATTTTTGTATTATTAATGCAAAATTATTTCCCCTAATTGTATGCATATGTGACCAAAAGTCAAAATTATAAACTCTTCAACTCCCATCCAAATATAGTTAAACTAAAAAAAAATTATTAGTCGTCAATTATAACTTGAATACTAGCAATCATAATTGTATGTTGTAGTTTTAGGGAAAAAATTGTAGTTTTTTACGGAAAAAATTGTAGTTTTAGTTTGTAGTTTTAGGGAAAAAATTGTAGTTTTAGTTAGTCAAAACTTGCAATAGTTTTTTTAAAACATTAATACAAGTTAAACTAATATTTTTTAGCTTAATTTTTAAATATAAAAATCAAATAGTTATCCAACAGAGTACTAATTTTCAATTTTTTTGCTTTTGAAAATTAAGTTTATAATAAATACATCTTCTATCCAGGGTTTCTTTATTTTGTTATCTATATTTTAGGAGCATTTTTAAAAATTAAGCTAATTTTTTAAAATTCAAAAAATTAGATTTTAAAATTTTATTTTGTTTTGTTGTTGTTATCACTGTTGTTGTTGTTTTTAAAATTTACTTGAATTCAAATGTTTAATTTGAAACAAATGAAAATAGTGGTAACAAGTCGTAAAAAAATAAAAATAATTTATTTTTTAAAACAAAAACAAATAGTTACCAAAAGTCTACTTCTTTGTTTGTTTTTAATTTCCTTAGTTTTCTTATTTAGAGTCAATGCCATTTATTGTTAACTAATCCTTTAGATCCGAATTCTTGCCATTTAAAAAGCATTTACTAATCCTCAGGAAAAAAAAACATTTTCTAAGTGAAGAATTTCCATGATAATTAATTAATTAAAGAAAGCATACCATTAGAAAGGCCTTGAGGTTGTTCTCTGTAATGGACTCTCAACTATCCGCGCTATCCTTAATCTCCAACAGAAACTGTAAAAACCCTCTTCTTTCCTCCCCATTTCCTCCCCTCTTCCTCGGTTCTTCAATGGCAGAATTCAAAATCTCATAAAAAACATTCATCACCTTCTTCATCTTCCTCGCAATCCCCTACAAATCAAACCGACTCAACGCCGGAACTTTGCTTCCAAATCAACCTCATCCATTCCGATTCCCCACCCTCAGCTACCCCACATCATTACCATAACTGTTTTCAGAGCGGCGAAGAAACCCAATTTGCCTATATTGATTGGAGTTCCCGCCGATTCGAACACACCTTCGTTAGTAAATATTTAAGTTTTAAAAGAAAAAAGATATTTTGAGAATCCCAAGTTGCTAAGATTGGGAGTGAGACATCACTTTTATACTCCCACCTTAAGTTATAGATTTGGGACCCAAGGGGTACCCATGTTTTAGTGGGAGTGAGGAGATAGGAAAATATGGTTACAATGGACATCCCACAAAGGTGTATGTAATTATTTTTAAAAAAATTATTATTATTATTTTTATTATTATTTCGCATACGGAACAGTTGGCTCTTGAGGCCTATAAAAGGTGCAAGCCTTTCAATAGTTTGATCATCTCATTTTCATCTTTCACAATGCTTTCTCTCTCGAACTCGTTTTCTTTTCCATTTTCTGAGCATCTCAGTTTTGACAAGTATGAGATTTTTTATCGGGTATAGTGTATCTTCGATCAAGACAATTTTATATATTAGGGTTGTTTTATCCTAGGGACGACATGACAATTTCCATAGAAATGCTTGCACACTTGGGCAGAGCTGCAAAACGTCTTAAAGAGAGCAAGATCTGCGACTCAGCTTGTAACAAGATTCTGTTTTGCAGGTTTCATTTTCTTGACGACTGCTATTTGAAACGGTTCGTTATTGTCAAATCTTGTCCATCAGAGGGTAGCAGATCCAAAAATTTTAAGACGATTTCCTCTGCCACTGTTGCGATGGCCCTTTCAAATCAGCACGACATTATGGCATTCGACCTCAACCGTCCATTTCGATTCGAAGGAGTGAACTTCAAATGGTGGAAGCAGAAGATATTGTTTTTCTCACAGACAAGAAGGTTGTCAACGTTTTCACTACGGAGAAGCCAACTATCCCAAAAAGAAGATCCTACTGAACAACAAATCAAAGAAGTTGTTGATTGGGAAGAAAAAGATTTTTTGTGTAAAAAATTCATATTAAACGGTTTGACTGATGATCTGTAAGATTCTACAGCTCAATGAAGACAACAAAGAAAGTTTGGGACGCCTTGTAGAAGAAGTACAATACCAAGGAAGTCAGGTATGAAAAGATGCCATCAACCATTACCTTAAGTTCCAAATGGCGGATGACAAATCTGTGGAGGCCCAGTCCCTCGAGATGCAGAAGATAGCCCATAAAATAATAAGTGAAGGTATGCTCCTAAACAAGCAATTCCAAATTGTTATATTATTGACAAAATGCCTCCCTTGTGGAAGGATTTTAAGAACACCTTGAGGTACAAGACCAAAGAATTTTCCTTTGAGAGTAATCACCCGCCTAGGATTGAGGAAGAAGCCCGGAAGCAAAACCAAAGGGAGGAGGTCAATATCATTCCTTGGAAATCTGCCTCTGTTGTGATAAAGCCTAACAAATAATCCAAGGAAACCAAGAGGAATAGTTATAACGTGGTTCTAGTAATCAGAACAATAAAAAGAAACGGAAATCCTCTCAGAAGAAAGGGTACAATTCCTTTGCTTTGACTGTAATAAACCTGGACATATGGCTAGGAACTGTGGGAACAAACATCATCCTGCTGGTCAGACGAACCTAACAGAAGAATCATTAGTTGCCATGATCACAAAAGTAAATGTGATCAGTGGTTCTAAGGGATGGTGGATAAACATTGGCGCTATGCGCCACATCTGTCATGACATTAGTCTGTTTAAAACTTACACTGAAACTAAGGATAAGAACATACTGTTGGGGGATCCCACTCAACGAAAGTTGTTGGAACTGGCGAGATGGAACTGAAGTTCACATCCGAGAAGATTATCACCTTGAAGGGTATCTTGCACACTCCATAATAAGAAAAAACTTGGTCTCGGGCTATCTTCTCAATAAGGTTGGGTTTACTCAAACTATATAGGCAGATTTATATACCCTTACTAAGAATAATGTATTTGTAGGGAAGGGTTATGCAACTAAGGGCATGTTCATATTAAACCTAGACATAAATAAAATGAAATCTTCTGTTTATATGTTGTGTTCTTTGAATATTTGACATGCTAGGCTTTGTCATGTTAATAGGAGATTAATTAGTAACAGGATTAGGCTAGAAATGATACCTAAGCTATCCATGAATGATTTTGATAAATGCAAGTATTGTAGTTAGGCTAAAATAAATAAGACTCTGCATAAATCTATATTTAGGGAATCTGAGTCTCTAGATTTAATCCATTCTGACTTATGTGAATTTGATGGCATCTTGACTAGGAACAGTAAAATATATTTTATTACTTTTATTGATAATTGCTCTAATTTCACTTTTGTATACTTGCTGAAAAACAAAAGGGATGCATTTGATGCTTTCAAAATGTTTATAACTGAAGTAGAAAATCAGTTTAACAGAAAAGATTAAAAGACTTCGTAGTGAAAGAGGAACTGAGTATGACTCAGATAGCTTTAATGAGTTCTTTAACTCAGGTGGAATAATACACGAAAAGACTGCACCTTACTCTCCTGAAATGAATGGTAAAGTCGAAAGGAAAAATAGAATTTTAGTTGAGCTAGTAGTTTCTATTTTACTCAGTTCAGAAGCTGCTTCTTATTGGTGGAGTGAAGTTATCCTTATCGTGTGTTATGTCCTAAATAGAATACCAAAGTCTAAAAATACAACTTCACCTTACGAAGTCCTCAAGAATAAGAAACCAAACTTTCCATACCTTAAAACTTGGAGTGTCTAGCTTTTGTAAGAATTCCAGACCCTAAAAGAAGAAAGCTTGCTAGTAGAGCCTATGAGTGTGTCTTTATAGGTTAAGTCATAAATACTAAAGCCTATAGGTTATATGACCCAGTAAATCAAATGATCGTTGAATCAAATGATGTTGATTTCTTTGATGATAGATTTCCCTATAAATCGTGAAATAGTGAGGGCTCAGGATCCAATAGCCTAACCCTAATTAGAAATCCTACCTCTATAGAGGAAGTTGACCCAGAACCTCGAAGAAGCAAAAGAACTAGAACCGTCAAGGATTTTGGAGATGAATTTAAGACCTATAATGTAGAGGAAGATCCTAAAGACCTAAAAACTGTCTTGTCCTCTATAGATGCGAGCTTATGGAAAGAAGCTATAATGAGGTGAACTCTCTTGAATCAAACAGAAGTTAACACTTAGTAGACTTACCTCCAAGTTGCAAAGCAATATGTTACAAATGGATCCTAAGGAAGAAGCTTAACCTGATGGAACAGTTGACAAGTTTAAAGCCAGGTTAGTAGAAAAGGACATTAGACAAAGAGAAAAGATAGATTTCTTTTGTTGGGGATGATGCCTTGAATTCTCGTTGGATCCTGTAGTTTATAAACACCTATATTGAACAAACGCTTGTGATGTAATAATATATGATATTTTCTTCACTGTTGTCTATGAAACATAAGATGTTTTATTTGTTTTATCACAAACCAATAAACTAAGATCCCTGGTTATCGTTGTAACTTAAGCATGTATATGGAGACATACAGATGGATCATGCCTTAAGTGATAACCAAAATGGTCTATAGTATATGGATATATGAGGGAAACTTTATCCTGGTGACACTACGGACGCGACATGCTTTATAGATTGTCACAAGTGTTGTGATATACTACAGATGGTTTGATCCTGATCATTTATGTGGAGACATGTGAGCGGGGGTGTCCTATACAAAGGAGTTTTTATAAGACCGGACCATAAAGTGTTATAGTCTCGCTATAATGTCGTTCATGATAGAGACTTCACTTTACTAGAATGACCATAGGTAACATGACCTTAATCCTGAGTGAATTGGGAACTCTTGCCTTTGAGAGCGGTCCTTTGATTTTCATGGGTACAAGTGGCCAGATTTTCAACTCAAACCTACCACCTTGGGGATTCGTCTGATTGAGGAGCTGGGAACTCAGCAACACAAGATGGAATTCACTCCTTCCCCAAGGCACAGGTAAGTAGATAGATTGCTCCTTTAAGGATTGATTCCAGGGCTTGAACGATGTGGTACCATACCTTCTCATGGCCCGAAGGGTATCCACTCATAGTAAGACTATGAGATATTGTTCATTAGAGGAATCAATGATACTTAAGGATTTAGATGTAACTACAGGGGTAAAATGATAAATTGGTCCAGTTGTACTTACGAGCATCTGTGAAGGGTTATCGTACTGTTGATTGGTTATATCTGATGGACACAGAAATATATCTGTGGTGAAAAGAGTGCAACTGTCCGTCTTTATTGGAGTGTCCGACAGTTAATAGATGGTGGATCTCGTGGCTAAAGAGTTTAGTCAGTTATTCACGTATTGTTGGAGCTTCAAGTTATAGGTCCATAAGGTCCCCTTGGTAACTCAATGGATTCAAGTTGAGAATCAGTTTTTGGGTCAGTTTGAAGTGTTCAAATTGATAAGAGGGAGCTTGATTATATATGATATGATTAAACTGGTTCAGTTATATATGATATAATTGACATGATGTATGAGATATATTAATTGGAGGAAAAGGATATAAATATGATTTATATCTAGTGGAGGAGAAAAGGACTATGGTTTGTTGCATATGATGTGATATTAAAACTATAGTTTATAAATATAATATGATAAGTTAGTTATTATATTTATTTATAATTAAAACAATTATGAGATAATTGTTGATGATTTTCTCCATAATCGACGTGAAAGTGGGAGGTTGCATTAAGTTTTTATAACTGAAGGATAAAATGAAAATAGTTTTCATTTTGTAAAAGCATCGGATAATCGCTTCACTAATTGTATATGGCTTATCATTTAGCTAACCAGAGCCTACACGACAACTCAAATGTTTTTCCTAAATGATGGTGTACACGTGCAGTTTACTAAACGATCATGTAGCTTTTACTAAGCGATCGTGCGCGAGAGCGAGATTACCTAAACGATCATACCCGATTACCTTAACGATCATGTACCTTTTACTAAACGGTCAAGCACCAGTCTATATGACAAACTCTAATCTCTCCCACTTGCTTAGTCGTTGAATACGATCGTGTTTCCTCCTTCCCCCTACCAAATCTAACAGAGCCCACACCTCCTAGATTCCCACTCCAAGAATACCAAGGTCACTGAGTGGTGGTGTCCAATTTGCTGCTTGTTCGTGTAAAAGACCGTTCAGTGTTGAGCGACAACGAGTTTTGGTAGACGATTGGCTTGGCATTGCAGCGACAGCAAGAGGTGTTGTTCTTGATAAGAGTGAGAGATAAAGAGAAGAAAAGTTCTTCACAGGTGAGTCTCTTGTTCCTTTGTATTTATTTGTTGAAAGCATGCCATAATTTATCCTGAAATGCATAACTTCTACGTATGTTTGTGAATGCTAGTTTTTCTGTCACAATAAATTTCGAACGATCTTGCTTCCGCTCATAGTACTCTTTGATAGGAGTTCCTTCATCTTTGACACCTTCTCCTCAGTCACTAGAATTACCTCAATCCGTGTTTTGTTTTCTCTCGTTTCCTTTTATAACCCCATAGTACATCATATGGATGTAAAGACCTCCTTTTTAAACGATGAACTTGAAGATGATATTTATATGAAACAACCTGAGGGTTTTATAGTCAATGGTCAAGAGAATAAGGTTTGTAAGCTAGATAAATTTCTATATGATCTGAAACAAGCTCCTAAGGAATGACATGAAAATTTTGATGACTTAATCTTATTTAAAGGTTTCAAGGGCAATGAAAGTGACAAATTTATACTACAAACTTGAAAATAATCGTTGCACTATCATGTATCTGTATGTAGATGATTTGTTAATCTTTAAGTCGAACTTGCACATCATAAATGATGTTAAATATATCTTGAGTGCAAACTTCGATATGAAAGACTTAGGAGAAGCGAGTGTATTCTTAGGCATAAAAGTGACTAGGTCTTAAAAGCAAATTTCTTTAGATCAATCTCACTATGTAGAAAACATTCTAAAGAAATATAATTACTTTGAATGTAAACCAGCATGTACTCCTTATGACTCTAGTGTTAAGTTGTTCAAGAACACTGGTAACAGTTCAAACTGAGTATGTGAGCATCATAGGTAGTCTATGTGAGCATCATAGGCAGTATTTGTTAAGCTGCTGACTGCACTAGGCCTGATATAGCGTACGCTGTAGGATTACTTTGTAGGTTCACAAGAAGACCTAGTATAGAGCATTGAAATGCTATAGAAAGGGTTATGAGGTACTTAAAGAAAACCCAAAACCTAGGATTACATTATCAGAAGCTTCCCGTTGTCTTAGAAGGGTTCGGCAATGCTGGCTGGAACTCCCTCTTAGATGATTCAAAGGCTAAAAGTGGCTATGTTTATAGAAGACAGAGCTATCTCTTGGAAGTCCAAGAAACAGACTATCTTGGCCCAATCAACGATGGAGTTAGAAATGATAGCACTAGCAATAGCTAGTGAAAAAGCAGGTTGGCTTGGAAGTCTGCTATCAAAGATTCCCCTATGGGAAAAGACTGTACTAGCCATATTAATCCATTGCAATACTACTGTAGCAATAGCAAAAGTTTAGAACCATTACTACAACAAAAAGAGACGACAAATACGTTGTAAGCATAGTACCATGAAAGAGTTCCTCACTACTGGTGCAGTTAGAGTGGATCATATACGAATTGATGAAAATTTGGCAGATCCTTTGATGAAAGGATTGGCCAAAGAGAAGGTTTTCAAAACATCAAAAAGGATATGACTTATGCCTATAGAGAGATGAATTACTGTGAGGAAAACCCAACCTGTAGATTGGAGATATCAAAAAACAGGTTCAACGAGTAATAACTGATCACAAGTGATATGTAGTGAATAATGCTAAAATGAACACAGAGTTCCCTTCTTATGACTTAGAGTTTAAGCATGATATCTTGAAGCGTAAAGAGATTTAACTTAGTTCTTAATGAGATCTATACTTGATATCAAGTGAGGTACCTAGCTACAAGAGTACTCTTGATAGACTTACTTATGTGAATGTGGAAGTGGGGGTCGCTTCCTATGGAGTTTTAGGCAAACTCTTTAGAGCGTTCACTAAATCGGGATACACGTGCTAGGCCTTAAAGCATGGACTTTCGAACTACACCCCAATGATCCTGTGTGTGGGATGTTGTTTGAGAGAGAGTTCAAAACCATGAGTTACTCTAGTATATTCTGAATCATCTACACTACGTAAAGGTTCAAGTTGTAAGACACCTTCGTTTATGCACAATGTTGTATAGACTGATATTGCTCGACGAAAAATACTTTTCTTATATTTTTAAATTTTCAAGTGGGGGATTGTTAGTGAAAATTTAAGTTTAAAAAGAAAAAAGATATTTTGAGAATCCCACAATGGTAAGATTAGGGAGTGAGACCTCACTTTTATACTCCCACCTTGAGTTGTGGATTTGGGCCCCAAAGGGTTCCCATGTTTTAGAGGGAGTGAGGAGATACGATAATATGGATACAGTGGAAATTCTACTTGTGTGTCGTCGTTGTTCGTCTGGTCGGACAAACGAACGAGACGAGATGAGCATGTGGCAATTGGCTCACAAGGCCTATAAAAGGCACAAGTCTTTCAACAGTTTGATCATCTCAATTTCATCCTTTACAGTTCTTTCTCTCTCGAACTTCTTTTCTTTTCTATTTTCCGAGCATCTCAATTCTAATGCGTGTGTGTTTTTTTGGTCGGGTGTAGTGTATCTCCTATCGAGACAATTTTATATATTATGGGTTGTTTTATCTTGGGGACAACGTGGCAATTTCGAAGAGCTGCTTGCACACTTGGACAGAGTCGAAAACATGTTAAAGAGAGTGAGATATATGACTCAGCTGGTATCAAGTTTTTGTTTTGCAAGTTCTATTTTCTTAACGACTACTATTTTATATTGTTTGCAGTTATCAAATCTTGTCCATTGAAGGGTAGTTGTTCCAACAAATTTTAATCACAGTTGGAACTAGCTACCCTCTGATGGTGAAACTCGATAGCAGCGAACAATCAGGAACCAGCGGTCATAAAAAATGTGGAATCTGCAAAACAAAAACTCGTTACGGCTGAGTCACAGATCTCGCTCTATTTAAGACGTTTTGTGGCTCTGCCCATGTGTGCAAGCAGGCCAACGGTATTGCCACATTGTCTCTAGGATAAAATAGCCTAAAAAAGGTCTCGATCGGAAATGCACTATCATTGACTGAAAACTCACACCGTTAGACTGATTTGCTCAAAAAATGATTGGAAAATGTAAAATTGGAAAAGAAAAGAGGGTTGAGAGAATAAAGAGTATTCTGATTGAGATGGCTAAAGGCTTGCACCTTTTATAGGTGCAGAGAGCCAACAGGAAAAGATGCAAACAACGCTCGGCCACAGAACGTGTAGAACCGCAAATTGCGTGGAGCCACTGAACGTGTGTGCTAAAGACTAGACTGCGCTAATCACGACACGCAGAGTGTTGAAAAAGTAATAATAAAATAAAATAAATAAAATTAATTATAACAACTTTTTTTTTCAAAAAATAATCACACACACGCTCGCCTCAGGTAAGTCTATCAAGAGTACTCCTATAGCTAGGTACTGCACTTGACATAAAGGATAGATCTCATTAAAAATTGAGTTCAACCTCTCTTACGCTTCAGGATATCATGCTCAGACTCTAAGTTATAGAAAGGGAACTCTGTATTCGTTTTAGTATGATTCATTATATATCATATGTGATTAGTTATTACTCGTTTAACCTGTTTTTGGAATCTTCAGTTTACAAGTTGGGTTTTCCTCATATTGATTTATTTTTCTATAGACATGAGTCCCATCCTTTCTAAGGCTTTGAAAACCTTTTCTCTGGGCAGTCCATTCGTCAAAGGATCTGTCAAATTTTCATCAGTCTGTATATGATCAACTCTAATGGCACTAATAGTGAGAAACTTTCTATTAGTATTATACTTACGATGTATTTTTCATATGTTTTCTTTGAGATAACAGTTCTAAACTTTTGCGATAGCTACATTACTATTGCTATAGATCAATATGGCTGGTACCAGCTTTTCTCATAGAGGAATCTCTTATAGTAGACTTCTAAGCTAGCCTATTTCTTCACTAACTGTTGCTAGTGCTATCATTTCTGACTCCATCATAGATTGGGCTAAAATAGTCTGTTTCTTGGATTTTCAAGAGACAGTTTTGTATGCTATATTGAAAATATAGCCACTCGTAGCTTTTGAATCATCCAAGAGGGAGTTCCAGTCAGCATCGCTGAATCCTTTCAGGACAGCGGGAAACTTCTGATAATGTAATCCTAGGTTCCGATTTTTTTCAAGTACCTCATAACCCTTTCTATAGTATTATAATGCTCTATACTAGGTCTGTTTGTAAACCTATAAAGTAATCTTACAGCATAAGCTATATCAGGCCTAGTGCAGTCAACAACGTATCAAAGACTACTATGATGCTCATATACTCAGATTGATTAACACTGTCATCAGTATTCTTGAACAACTTAACATTAGGGTCATAAAGAGTACGTGTTGGTTTACATTCCAAGTAATTTTATTTCTTTAGAATCTTTTCTACATAGTGAGATTGATCGAATGAAATTATTTTTTCTAGACCTTGTCACTTTTATGCATAAGATTACACTTGCTTCTCCCAAGTCTTTCATGTCGAATTTTGCACTCATTGTAGAGTTGACATCATTTATGACGTGCAAGTTCGACCAAAAAATTAATAAATCATCTACATACAAACACATGATGGTGCAAAGATGTTATCAAATTCATATAAAATAGAATGAATTAAATCTAAAGGCTCAGAAATCCTAAGTACAGATTTATGTGGAGTTTTAGTAATTTTAGCCAGATTACAATACTCGCATTTATCAAATTCATTCATTGATAACTTAGGTGTCACTTCTATCCTAATCATGTTACTAATTAATTTCTTATTAATATGACAAAGTCTAGTATGCCAAACATTCATAGAACACAATATATACACAGAAGATTTTATTTTATTAATGTCTAAATTTAATATGAACATTTCCTCAATTGCATACCCCTTCCCTAAGAATACATTGTTTTTGGTATGGGTATATAAATATGCCTCTATGGTATGAGTAAATCCAACCTTGTTGAGGAGATAGCTTGAGACCAAGTTCTTTTTTATCTCTAGAGTATGCAGAACATCCTTCAACGTGAGGGTCTTCCTGGAGGTAAACTTTAGTTCCACCTCATTGGTTCCAGTAACTTTCGTAGAGTGGTGATCTCCCAACAGAATATTCTTATCCTTAGTTTCAGTATAAATTTTAAATAGACTAAGGTCGTGACAGATATGGCGCGTGGTGCCAATGTCTATCCACCACCCCTCAGAACCACCAATCACATTTACTTATGTGATCATGGCAACTAACGGTTCCTCTATCAGGTTCGACTGACTAAGGATAAGAATATGTCCATATTTATTACAGTTAAAGCAAAGGAACTGTACTGTTTCTCCCGATGGGGGGTTTTTGCTTTTTTTATTGGTTCGCTCAAACCATAGTTCTAACCTTTCCTTTTTATCCCCTTGGACTTTTGGTCAAACTTTATCATGGTAGAGGCGGATCTCCCAAGTACGATGTTCACCTCCTCCCTCTTGTCTTGCTTCCAGGCTGTCTCCTCAATCCTTAGCCGGGTAATAAGACTCTCCATGGAAAAGTCCATGGTTTTATGACTCAAGGTCTTCTTAAAATCTTTCCACAAAGGGGGAAATTATTATTTGACTGTGCTATCTTCGTCTAGAGGAATTGTTCATCTAGAGGAATACCTTCAATTATTATTTCATGGGCTATCTTATGTAGTTCATATGACTGGGCCTCCACAGATTTGTCATCTATCATCGGGAGCTTGAGGTAACAACCGACAACATATTTTTTCGACCCAGCCTCCTCGATGCCATATTTCTTTTGCAAGGCATCCCAGACTTCCTTTGTTGTCTTCATCATATTGTAGTAGTCATAAAGATCATCAGTCAAACAATTTAATATAAATTTTTTTTCTCTTCCCAACCAGCAGCTTTTTCTATTTGTTCTTCAGTTGGATCTTCTATCGAAACGGTTGGCTTATCCGTGGTATAAGCCTCAACGACTTTCTTGACAGTAAGGAAAAATAGCATATTTTGCTTCCACCATTTGAAGTTCGCTCCTTTGAATTGGAATGGACGGTTGAGGTCAGATGTCATAATGTCGTTGTTAATTGTAAGGGCCATTACAAAATTGGCAGACAACTTTTCTTAAAAATGTTGGAACCGACCACCCTCCAATGGTGAAACTAGACAGCAGCGAACAGTCAGGAACCGATGATCATAAAAAATGTTGAACCTTCAAAATAAAAACTCGTTACGGGCTGAGTCACGGATCTCGCTCTTTTTAAGACGTTTCAGGGCTCTGCCCAGGTGTGCAAGCAGGTCAACAGTATTGCCACGTCGTCCCCAAGATAAAACAACCCCAAAAAGTTCTCGATCGAAAATGCACCATAACCGATCGAAAACTCACACCATTCAGACTATTTTTCTTGAAAAATGATCGAAAAAATGTAAAACTGGAAAAGAGGGTTGAGAGAATAGAGAGTATTCTGAGATGAGTGAATGAATGAGATGATTGAGATGGCTGAAGGTTTGCGCCTTTCATAGGTGTAAAGAGCCAACAGGAAAAGACGCAAACAATGCTCGACCATAAAATGTGCAGATCCGCAAATTGCATGGAGCTACTGAATGTGCATGCTAAAGACTTGACTGCACTCATCGCAACATGTGGAGTGTTGAAAAAATAATAAAATAAAATTAATAATAATAATTTTTTTCAAAAAAATAATCACGCACATGCACCTCGCCACATCCGATCGGAATGTGGCGGCATGTGGGGTTTCTACCTGTTGCGAAATCGACAATTAAAGAACACAAAAAGAAACGTAGAGATAGAGAAGATTGACACAGAGATATACGTGGTTCACTAACAGTGTGTTAGCTACATTTATGGGCAGAGGGAGAACAATATTATTTGAGAGAATGTTTTCAGAAATTACATCAAAACGACGCCTCTAGGGTTAAAGAGTTTATATAGCGCACTACTCTAAACCCTAGGGTCAAAAATGTAAATAACTACAAATATATAAAATGCTGAATATGAAACCTCCGTACTTGGTTGTTTGAAGCACCAACAAACAGATTCAAGATATTTCAATAAATCTCCACCTTGACTTGAATTCTCTCCTAGATAACAGATGTACCAAATGCAACATAAATCAATATCGCCAAACGTACCTAGACTTCTGATGCTTGATTTTTATGAAGTAAAATTATGGATGATATGCAATGGTGAAATTGTGTTGTGCACTCAAGTTTCCTTGGCGGAATCCAAGTTAAATTCCACTGAGTTTCTTGGTAAGTCCAGGGTAGAACTCAGGGACTTGTGAAAACAGGTTGCGTTTGTAATATTTTATGAAAACTTTACAGTAACCGGTAACTCAAGTGGGTTTGTTGTTGATTGCGTTAATGAAAAATAAACAAATGCGGCAGATTTGAGAAAAGTCAGTTGTGTGATAGATAACTGAGTATGCGAGTGAACGGGTTGAGAAGATCTTTAGCTAGCATTACTTGGGAATGCGTCAAACTATGCGATCATGCTACAACCATGCACAACAAGTCATTTTCCAATGCAATTGCGATGCTCCTAAGTCTAGGACACATGTGTTGAATGAAAAAGTGTCCATAGAGCTTATCCCTAAGTCTCTACTCTTGTCCTATGTGATGATGCAAAATGCATAAAGGCAAGGTAACCGCATACAATCATATCCTATCTCTAGGATGCATGCGATGCATTGATAGTAAATCTGACTCTCCCGAGCCTAGATTCTAACCTGACCTTCCCAAGCCTAGATCTTATCCTTAGACTACCCTCCCGATTATCTCTAATGGACGAAGGAAGCATACACAATACACATAATCACATAGAGTGAAAATTTCCTAGTTGTGCTAGCTAAATACTTCTCAACTCATTCAACTAATTTAGCTATTCATGTGTAAATAATAGAGAGTGAACAGATATAGAGAAGGAAATTTCATTTCGATAAAATGAGTGGAGTACAAAATAACAATGGAAGTTAAAGGTAGAGAGCCTAGTATCAATTCCTTGTTGACCGAGCTTTTACACTATAGATCTCTATTCGGTTCCAAAGATGTTCCTGCTTTTGCAGACGTCTGCCCTCTCTCTATCCTTGAAGCTTCCGGCACTCTCCCAAGCTTACCAGAACGATCTATCAGCACCACCTTCCTCTCTCACGTCTGCCTTAAAATGAAAGACAAACTATGAATAAAGACGTGCGAACCGAAGTATGAAATTTCGAACTGTTGAACTGCTTTTCTGAAGGTTGCCCTTGGTATTTATAGAACATCCAGAGTGAACGGCGGCTTCTCTCTCATGATTGTATGGATGGGACGGCCTTAATTCTCCTGACTGATGCGCCGAATTTTTGTCACCAAAATGCTGAATGTACTTGTTATCATTAATCGGTTGTCAACTTAATTAGGATTCGACTGTCATCAGCTTTTTGTCCCATCACAATTAATTAGCCTTTCACCTTGATGTGCCCACCATATTGCGCTGACTAAGTTGTGGCAATCCTTATCGGGCGAATATTTGCGAACATGATCACCGCAAAGCCTTGCAGTAATGCTGCACTCGACCAATGATTTCCAATGATCGCAATTTACGCCTTGTGTCAATGCATATTCTGCATAAAAACACAAAAATCAACTGTGCCTTTGCGATGAACGCATGCGGCCACAATATAATAAACTTAATGCTTTTTGGACGTAATTTAACATATTTTATCAATGCAAGCCAACATTATTTAAGAACTTAACACTATGATAACATTCATGTCTGCCCGTTATCAACTTCTCCCTCATGCCTCAAAGTGTCCCGCAAAGGAGACCATTAACAATTCAAAACATTCAGCAAGTCCAAACAATGTTGGAACTTGCCTTGTGAAACCGGTTTGGTGAACATATCAGCAGGGTTATCACAGTACCAATTTTCATCACTTTAACTCTCTGCTCACCTCTTAAGAAGTGAATCTTACATCTATGTGCTTAGTTCTCTCATGATGAACTTGATCCTTGGCTAGGCATATTGCACTCAAACTATCACAATATACAATAGCTTGGTCATGATGCAAACCAAGATCACCAACTAACCCTCTCAGTCATATTCCCTATTTAGCAGCTTCTATCAAGGCCATGTACCCTGCTTCAGTAGTAGACAAAGTAACTATAGGCTGTAAGGTTGCCTTCCAACTAACTACAAAACCACTAAGAGTGAACACATAGCCAGTCATAGACCTCTTACTATCAACATCTCCAGCATAATCAGAATCAAAATAACCGGTCACCAAACACTCTGTGCAATTCCCATAAACAAGACTAACATCAGATGTACCTCTAAGGTAACGAAAAATCCTTTTAACGGCTTGCCAATGCTCCTTCCCAGGTTGACCCATGAACCTGCTGACAACACTAACAACATGGACAAGATCAGGCCTAGTACAGACCATAACATACATCAATCTTCCCACTACACTAGCATAAGGAACTCGAGACATGTACTCCTTCTCAGCTTCAGACTGTGGTGAAAGCGCAGATGACAAACAAGCATTTACAGCACTAGAAGTATCTATAGGCTTAGTTGATGACATACTAAACCTGGACAATATTTTCTGAATATATCCTTTCTGCGACAAGAAGAGCTTATTCTTATCTTTGTCCCTATAAATCTCCATACCCATAATTTTTTGAGCAGCACCCAAATCCTTCATATCAAACTTAGCATTTAGAAAATTCTTCAATTTCAGAATATCAGACTTGGACTTTGCAGCTATGAGCATATCATCTACATATAAAAGTAAATAAATCATCGAACCATCATCAGTTTTGTTATGATATACACAACAATCATACGGACTCCTGTTATAGTCAAGTCCAATCATATAGCTGTCAAATCGTTTGTACCATTGCCTTGGAGACTGCTTTAACCCATACAAAGATTTCTTCAACTTGCAAACATAATCTTCTTTACTTGGATACTGGAACCCATCTGGTTGGGTCATATAAATCTCTTCCTCCAACTCTCCATGTAAGAAAGTTGTCTTCACATCTAGTTGTTCAAGTTCCAAATTCTAATGTGCTACTATAGCTAGTAACACCATGATAGAAGTATGTCTGACTACTGGTGAGAAAATCTCATTATAATCAACTCCTTCCCTTTGTGTAAACCCTCTAGCAATAACTCAATCTTTATATTTAATGCCCTTTGAAGATGATATTCCCTCATTTTTCTTGAAGACCCATTTACGAGTGACAATTTTTCTCTCCTTAGGTTGTTTAACTAATTCCCAAGTCTGATTTTTGTCAAGAGATTCCATCTTATCCCTCATAGCAGTAAGCCATTTAGCAGACTCCCACATGACACAGCTTCTCTATAGGTGGATGGCTCATGAGGATCCACCTCTTCAGCAACCTACAATGCAAAAGTAACCATATCTTCAAAACTATACCTCACAGGAGGTCCAACACCAACTCTTCTAGCTCTATCATGAGCTATGCTCGGTTGATCTACTCGCGATCTAGAATTCTCAGGCAAATTAACTTCTGACGTTCTAGGCACATTAATTTCTGGATGCACATCAGTTTCTGTAGTAATGTGTTGATCTTCTCCACCTTGATGTTGTAATTCATTCACAGCTGAAGTGAATTGCATCTCCACTTGTTTATCAACACTACTATTTTCTCCCACATCAGTAGACGTCACAAAAGGCTTTACAGTTGAGTTAAGCATGGAATTTTCATCAAATATCACAGTCCTACTAAGTATGACTCTATTCTCAGAAGGTGACCAGACTCTATATCCCTTAACTCTATCCACAAAACCCACAAATATACCCTTTTTAGCTCTCGATTCTAATTTACCCTCATTAACTTGATAGTAGACAGTACAACCAAAAAATTTTAATAAAGAATAATCTGTAGGCTTACCAGACCACACCTCGTAAAGTGTTTTACAATCAATAGCTGTGTGAGGTCCATGATTGCTCAGATAACATGATGTATTTACTGCTTCTGCCCAAAATTTTCTAGCTAACCCTGCATTAGAGAGCATGCATCTTGCTCTCTCCAACAACGTCTAATTCATACGTTCTGCAACCCCATTTTACTGTGGAGTATTCCTTACAGTGTGATGGCGAACAATCTCCTCAGCTTTATAGAACTCATTAAATTCAGATCCACAGAATTCTAGACCATTATCAGTTTACAACCTTTTGATCTTCTTCCCAGTTTGATTTTCAATCAATATCTTCCATTACTTGAAATTCTTGAAGGCTTCACTTTTATGTTTCATCATAAAAACCCAAGTCATTCTTGAGTAATAATTAATTATCGACAAAAAGTACCTACTGCCTCCAATAGATTCAACTTTGGAAGGTCCCTAGCAGTCTGAATGAAAATAATCAAGTGTCCCTTTTGTACGATGAACACCTCTTGGAAACTTGCTGCGATGGAGCTTCTCAAATACACAATGTTCACAAAATTCAAAATCCTGCACCTTGTGCCCACAAAGAAGATCTCTTTTTGATAGAATTTGCGTCCATTTTTCACTAATATGACCAAGTCTCATATACCATAACTTAGTCATATCATCCTCGTGAACGACCGACGATGCAACAACAGCATAACCTGTTATCGTGGAACCTAATAGAAAATACAGTGTTCCACGCTTTATGCCTTTCAGAACTACCTTAGAACCCTTATAGACATACATTGCTCCACCATTACCTTAAAAAATGTAACCCTTTCTATCGAGTACACTAAAGGATATCAAACTCTTCTTCATTAGTGGAACATCCCTAACCTCTTTTAAAGTGTAGAAGGCACCATTATGTGTTCGTATCTTGACTGAGCCGATTCCAACTATCTTGCACACAACACCATTAGCCAGGCTAACATTCCCTCCATCTATTTCCTGATAGGTTGAGAGCCACTCTCTATTTGGGCACATATGATAAGATGCCTCAGAATCAAGAACCCACACATCATCAGAATGTGATTGTTCATTCACAACTAAAGCTAGATCTCCTTCAGAATCGATCTCGACTTCTTCAGAATCAATCTCAACTTGTGCAATAGAGGCGGATGCTTCCCTTTTGTCACTCTTTTCCTTCTTTTCCTGATTTCTTTTTATCAGGACATTCAGTTTTCCAATGCCCCTTTTCTTTACAGTAGTTACAAATATCATCTGATCTAGAACCCTTTGACTTCGAAGACCTTTTATTCTGGTTTGACTTCTACTTACCAGAATTCCTATGTCCCTTGCTTCCTGTAGCAGCTAACCCAGATGCCTGACTTTCTGTAGCTAAACTTCCTACATTCTGACGGTCCTCTCTCATAAGCAACGTGGACTTTGTATCCTTTAAGGTCAGAGTTTCTTTGCCTCCAATATACGAGTCAACGAAAGTCTCATAAGACGATGGCAAAGATGTCAACAGAATTAGGGCAGCATCCTCATCATTAATCTTAACCTCTACATTATGCAAATCTAATAAAATTTTATTTAATTGATCAAGATGGTCTCGTAGAGACGTATCTTCCTACATACATAGATGATACAAACGTTTCTTCAGAAACAACTTCTTGGTTAAAGATTTCTCATGTAAAGACTTTCCAACTTCAACCAAAGATCAGAGGCAGTTTCTTCATCTGCGATCTCAATGATGACGTCATCAGCCAAACATAGCATGATCGTCGAATGAGCCTTCTCCTCAAGATTCTGCCACTCTTCGTCATCCACGACAGCCTTCTTTGACTTACCTATCAGCGGCGCCCACAACCCCTACTGCTTTACCAGGGATCACATCTTGATCTGTCATAAACCAAAACTGTTCCTCCTGGTAAATTTTTCGATCTTTACGTTCACGCCAGACATCTTCAATTGTCAAACAAATGCGAAATTTCGTAAAAAAAAAAAAAAAAAAAAAAAAAAAACCCTAACAAGGCTCTGATACCAGTTTGTTGCGAAATCGACAATTAAAGAATACAAAAAGGAATGTAGAGATAGAGAAGATCGACACACAGATATACGTGGTTCACTAACAGTGTATTAGCTACGTCCACGAGCAGAGGGAGAATAATATTATTTGAGAGAATGTTTTCAGAAATTACATCAAAATGGTACATCTAGGGTTAGAGAGTTTATATAGCGCACTACTCTAAGCCCTAGGGTCAAAAATATAAATAACTATAAATAAATAAATATGTTGAATATGAAATCTAAATAGGTTGTTCGAAGCTAAATACAGCGAGACTCCCGTACTTGATTATTCGAAACGCCAACAAACAAATTCAAGTCATTTCAACAATACCATATTCACATTGATTTATCTCCACACTCCCTCTATAAGATAGATATCCCTTGGGGCCGAAACTCAAAGTCCAAGATGGGAGTAAATGAAGTAGAATTCACTCAACTTTTGTGGGATTCTCAAAAGCCATTTTTTAAAAAACTCAATTTTCACCAACATCAGCTTCTTCATTTACTGGTGGCGGAGGGCTTCATTGACAGAGGAAGGGGAGCTGAGAACGACGCAGAGCTTGGTTCCAAGGCGGAGCTTGAAAATTTGGCCGTAGATCTCGGCCAAATCGGCGAAGGTGTGGTGAAGATTGCCGGATAAAAATGGAAGGTATCCGACCAGCGGCAGGCCAGGGGGCCTGGAGGCAAAGAGGGACGCCGGAATTTGGGTCGGAGCCATAACAGAGCAAAAACAAAGACGAAGATAAAAAGAACGGCAGTTGAAATTTGTTTGTCTCCGTTGGAATAGTCTACGGACCAAAATGAGAAGACAAAGGGAGCCGAGACTGACGTACCAATTATTGATGGGAGGTTTTCTGAAATTAATTCAAGCTCAAAAATATCTTGACACGATTTTGATTATTAACACCCTTTATTATATTTTTCTTAAAAAATAAAAGAAAACAAAACAAAACAAATACGTGGACGTTTCTATAGATATTTTCATATGAGAAATACTTGGCCACAAAAAAAGCCACATTTTTTTTTTTTTTTAAAAAAAAAGTAACACATGTCAACTTTTCATTATGTGCGGCAGGAGGAGATGGATACTTAAATGGTGCAACATTTACAGCTCACCTCAACTGTGGATATTTGAATTTTTATCCAAATCAATGTTATAAGTACCCGACTAGAAGAAAAATCCTTTTAGTGGCAACTTTTTAACAACACATAGATAGTAAAATTCTATTATCAACAAGCAATTTAAACTAAAGCCATTAAAAGTTTTTGCAACCGTAAACGACTCCACTAAATATTAATAAATTTTAGCAACATAGGTTATAGTGTCATTGAAAGTAGAAGCTTTATTCTAAAAACATTAGGCCATTTTTTCGATTTCTCACTCCCCTTCATGATTTTAATTTTACAACTTAGCTTTGAAAGGAACAACAATGGCAGATGTAGAAACCACCAAAATTAGTTACTGATACAGAGTGAAATGAGATAGCCTTGGCGTTGGGATGAGAATAAGAGGCCTCTTCATCTTCAAAACAATTCCAAATTTCTCCTCAACTTCCATTTTCTCACCATCTTCTAATTTCCAATCAAAAGAATGCAAAAGTGTAGCAAGCAAATACAGTACCATTCTTTCCGCCATAGCTATCCCTGCACAGTTTCTTCTGCCGGACCCAAATGGGAAGTAACGAAAATCACTTCCACTGAAATCGAATTTTCCATTCAAGAACCTTTCTGGGTTGAACTCTAGTGGATTTTCCCATTGGTTGGGGTGTCGTTGAATGGCCCAAACGTTGATGAACACTCGAGAGCCCTTTGGGATTGTGTAATTGGCGACAATGGTGGTCTCGCTTGGGCAGTGCGGCACAAGTAGAGGTAGGATAGGGTGTAAACGCAAAGTTTCTTTCATTACGGCTTTGAGATATGGCAAACTATGAATGTGGAACTCTTCCACAATATTGTCTTCTCCAACAACGACGGCGAGTTCTTCCTGTGCTTTCTTTAGAGTTTCTGGATTCTTTATCATTTCTGCCATCGCAAACTCTATAGTATTTGACGATGTATCTGTCCCGCCGATCACCATATCCTACCACACATATTGCCAAGAAACAAAAAAAAACTTGAATTTCTTAATTCAAGTGTTGCCTTATAATAATGTAATAAAATTTAAGCATTAGTTACGAGCTCCATTCAAGAACTTATTGAATTTTGAGATTGTTATAAATAGCTAATAGACCTCGTTTAATAACTATTTGTTGTTTTAAAAAATTCATCTTAAACTTTGACTTATTGATTTATATTCTTTGTGTTTTTTTAAAATCTAAGTCAGAAACTGAAAAAAAAAAAAAGAAAAAAAGAAAAAGATGTTTCTAAACTGGTTTGTGTTTTATGAAATTATAAGGAAAGAAACACAATTTTCAAAAAATGAAAAGAAAAATCAAATATATATATCAAACTTGGCCTTATTTGTTTTTTGTATCTACTTTTTTGGAGTGTTTTCAAATTCAAGTTAAGTTAGAACAATTCTAATGTCTGTCATTATTATTGTTGAATTTGCTTATGAATACAAAGATGAAAACCAATATGATAAAAGAAATAGATTGAGATTCCCTTAAATAAAAATTAACTCTATGGAATAAGTAAGATTTATTAGAAATATGTTTAAAATTAATTGAAAAAACAAAAATGTTAACAAAATCTAATGTAGTATACACAACAAAATAGTATTTTAACCCTATTTTAATCTTGAATATCAAAGTGATAAACCTGGTAATATAACATTTAAAAAAAAGAAAAGTGAGTTAAAATTAGTTACCATGAGCAAGGCTTTGAGGTGGGTCATGGTGAGAGGAGTCTTGGATTCTCCATCTTCTTTCACCTCAAGTAAGAATTGCAAGAAATCATTCTTCTTAACACTCCTACTGTCATCTTCACCAACAATTTTCAATCGTTGATCTATCATTTTCTCGAAAATCCTATCAAATCTCGGAGCAAGCTCACGCATCTTCTTCTCAATGCCTTGGAGGTCGAATCGGGCCAAACTTGGAAAAAAATCCGAAACATTAGGCTTACCCAACAGCTCAGTCATGTCCGAAACCGTCTCTCGAAACTCTGCCGCAAGACCGTCTCTCTGCTCCCCTTCTACTGACCCACCCCACAACATGCTCGTAACCACGTTGAAAACCGTCAAAAACCCTTGTTCGCCCACGTTCACCACCGATCCAGCTCGTCGGTACAAGTGAGCTATCGTGTTTCTCACCTCTCTACGGCGGAGCTCATAGACAGAGTCCAAAGTCGCGTTGCTTAGCATCTTCAACACACAAACTTTTCTTAACATTCGCCACTCGGATCCATACGGGGTCCAAACTATGTCGGAACCACCATATGTGGCAGCTTTACCCGCATGTGGAACATCGCGATTGGCAAAGGTGACATCGTGGTCTTTCAAAACTTCACGTGCTATCCACGGTGAATTTACTATTATACCTACTTTGTTGCCAAGTTGGAGCTTTAGTATTGGACCATATCTTTCTCCCAATTTGGTGAAGTAGGTGTGAAGTTCGGGGTCGAGAAAAGGGAGGTTTCCGAGGAGTGGAATGCCCCAAGGACCCGGTGGAAGCGGCATGTGCCGGTGCCTGAGTTTTAGATAGAGGAAAATTAGAAGAGCGGCGAAGACGGTGAAGAGGAAATTTGAGGTGAGTTCTTCCATGGCGGAATGGAGAATGAAGGAGAGTTTGGTGAAAAGTTTTGTAATGTTGGGGAAGGTCGGCAGAAACAAAATCTGGTGGAGACAAGACATGTGAAGAATCTATGGCTCTGCCTTTACCTTCCCAAGAGGATCAATCATTTTTTCCAAGGACAAAAGAAAAAAAAAAAAAAACTTAAAATTTGTGATATGACCTTTTTTTTTTTTTAATAATACTTGTGCATGAGTATGTATCTCAGTCGTATTACATAAGAAAGAAATTAAAATATATATTTTTTTAAAAAAGTAAAAAAGATTTATCGGAGAAAGTTACAAAATATAGATTATTTTTGAATAATGACAAAAATGGAATATATAGGAAAGAATTTTTAAAAATAGGTGGGAATAGAAAGTATTGACAAAAATAGTGTAGAAGGGGAATCGTGTACCTTAAACTTTAATCCAATCAAGAACCATTTCAGCACGGACGGTGGATTGGTCAACCACGTACTCTTCGATCGGGTCCACGATTCTCATAATCGTGGATCGGGTCCACAATTACTTTTTCTTTGTTAATTAATTATATATTTAATTGTAAATTATATTTTTTTTCTTTTTTACTCAATTTAACTGTTTATTTTCTAATTTTCAAGTAATCCTCATTTCTCTAATTCTCAATTTTAATCAATAAAAAAAAAATTGACTTCACTAAGTAGTATATCTCTCTATAAATAAATAAATAAAGATCTCATGATACTGGAGAAAATTTACAATTAGTTCTTTATTTGAAAATAGAAGTTTATATGAAATTTGAAGACGACCTCCTGGCCCTTACCCCACATGAGATTGTCTTCGTGTGCCTCTAAATTAGCTTCGCCCTGTTGCCGTTATCGTCTACGATAAATACTCTTCGATCAGTGTCACCAACATTGAGTCGTCTTGTTTGTTGAATAATAATTTCTATGTTGACCAATGTTTGGTCACACATTGAACCTAACTCTGGTAAATCGTGTTGTACGGAATATTGTTGTACTTCTTCGATAAAATTATTCTATACGACGAAAAAATTAATATTAAACAATATTCGTATCATATATTTGAAAAATGTCTAATTTTAAATCTCTTACCATGCAGTAATAGTAAGTGCCGTCAGGTGTGATAAATCACCTCGTGATTGAATTGTACTAGGAAAAGTAGTCGTCTGATACAACTGGTGTATTTGTTATTTCTCCCTATGTACAACGATCATGTCGTGCTTACTAGTAAGGTATATATATATATTCTGCATGAATTCGACGCCAGTCTTGGTCGTGCTTACTTCTCAAATCAATCTAGTGTAGTTCTGGGAGTGTATAGCACAACGAAGGTACCGTTTGTCGCAAACCGAGCTGTCTCAACACACGATCTGGATGATGTCACTCTACTATATGGAAGCATATAAGAGAGCTAACGATCAACCAGATGTCTTGACCATCATGACAGTAATCAGGTAGTGATGACCAAATGTCTTGCGTGTATGACGTCCAATTAATCTGACAAAAAAAAAAAAAAGAAAGATAATTATACACCCAATTAATCTAACCAAATGTTTTAAATATTTATTTATATATACATTTGTTACCTAATTGTGCATCAGTCTGTCAAATATTTTTCGGTATACTAGCAACATATTTGTTGACTGTTCAAAGGCAGCTAATACACCACTTCATCTAAAATTATAAAAAAATACAATTAATTTATATTCTTACATAAAATGATAACGAAATAAATATATAAATGAAATAATACCTGAAACTAAGTGGATGATGACCTGGGGCCTGTAACTGAACTTGTAGTGCTATAATTGAAAATCTATCATAAGCCCATACCTGTAGTAGTATCAGCGACCCTGCTATTTCCAACGCTTGTGTATTGGTAGTCCGAGAAAGTTCTCTATAAAGCCATGCAAGATAGGTACCACCCCATGAGTACATATCAACATGCTCCGAAATTAGACAATAGAGGAAGAAACATGAAATGTATAGAGTGTTCGACTTGTTAGCGAACAAAAATCCCCCAATAAGCTGCATAATGTATGCTCGTGTATACCTACGTATGCTAATGTCGTCGACATCGGGAGGTAATTCTGAAAACTAAGACACCAACCATGGAATACTTAATCTTGAGGCTTTCAGATCATCTGGTAGAACGCCCAAGAGCTCGTCACAAATAATTTTCCAATTATATTGTAATGAACCTGTCAAAGGTTCTCCATCCACTTGTAACCCAAACTAAATGGCAACATCCTGCAACGTAATCGTATATTTCCCACAAGGCAGGTGAAATGTGTGGGGTTTTGGTCTCCAACGCTCAACTAAAGCAGTAATGAGGTGCCAATCAAGTTAGATAAATCCGATCTGTGCAACCCAAAAAAACCAGACTGTTCAACATAGAGAATAATATGTGGATCAGATGGGATAATATGTTGTGCAGATGTCTCCCTTCTCTGACAACCAAAAACTACGATAAAAGAACTATCCTATATTGATTGCTAACAATGGGTATTTTGTTGATATAGTTGTACAAGATTAGAAAAACTGGATTCCATTACCTAAGAAGTTCAAATTACATTACATAACAAAATTACATTAAAAAACACAAGTAAATAAAAAATACAATTATATAAAAAATACAATTACATTAAATATACAATTATATTAAAAACACAAGTACATAAAAAAATACAATTACATAAAAAATACAACTACATTAAAAGCACAAGTAAATAAAAAAATACAATTACATAAAAATAAGTATATAAAAAAATACAATTACATAAAAAATACAATTACATTAAAAACACAAGTATATAAATAAATGTATGAATCAACCCAAATAAACAAATCTATAAAATCTCAAATATACAAATTCATATATTAGAAAAAAAAAAAAGAAAAAGTTTTACCTAAGGCGGATGGCGACAAAGGATAGATCGGCTCACGGCAGTAGAGGGTAGATTGGCTCACGGCAGCGACAGTAGCAACAAGATCGGAGACGGCAGACGGTAGAGATGACAACCCGCAGCAGTGAGAGGAATAAAAATGAAGAAAACGTTTCGGATGGGAGGAAGAAGAGGAAGGGCACGAGTTTAAGGACCACGGTACACGACTTAGGGTAATCATGGATCCCGTCCACGATTACCTGGTCAACACTGCATGACTGTCTATGTGGTAGTCTGCGCGTGCCAGATCACAGGTAATCGTATATCCGGTACACGATTTAGTTTTAATCGTGTAACGAGTACACGATTACAACGCCTATTTTTGACAATATTTTCTATCCAACCTTATTTTTGTTAATAATTATTAAAATAAAATTATTTTTTAAAAAAATCAGATTTATCATGTGAAAAAATATTAGTATTTATTATTTATTATTTATATTTTTTGTCTAACTCAATTATCTAATTAATGTGTATAGGTGACAAATTTTTTGTGAGACTAGATATTTTTTTATTTGTTATTTCTCAGGAATTACACGGGGAATAAATGTAATGGCACCGGCCTTCCTACCTCTTTCCTATCGAAGAGAGGACATAAAAATACATCATTGGATATTTTTATGACTAAAGAGAGGACAAGAAAGTTGTTTTTTTTCTCTCTCAAAATGTAAAATAATCATTAAATTTGGCTGAGTCCAAATAGGGTGACCCAAAACACGTCGATATATTAATTTAGTTTTGCTGTTTTCGCCATTTTTGTCTTTTCTTTTACTTCTTTTTTACACCTTTATTATCACTGTCTTCGTTTTCTTTTGTCTTTTTCTACTTTAGAGTACATATATTTCAAAACCATCTAATCTACCATTATATATAGATAATTGTCTCTTCACAATTGCTCATGCATTTGAAGTTTTGGCATCTTTAAGGACTGTTCTTTCTCGTAGAAAGATATCTTTTCAACTGGTATTCTCCCACTCATCTATGATGAGAAAGTGAGGATAATTAAATTGGGTAGTTATTTGGTTTTCTTTCGCCTAAAGGATAATTTAAATGACTAGAATTTGTGGACTAATAATATAATGAAGGATATAACATGTTAAAGTAATTACAAATATAGCAAGATCTATCTAATGATAAACTTTATCATTGATAGATTTTAAGAGTTGGACCTAAATTTTGCTATGTCTATAAGTAAAGACATGAAAAAATTAGATTCCTTCATGCACTTCCATGGTGGCAAATTGTAAGGAAGAAGCATCATGGGCTACATGCTATATGCAATACTCATATTCCCAAATGGATTAAATCCATTGAAAGCTAAGGCTAATCGAACATTCCTTGGGTCTGAAGCAAATTCAGGAAACTCTCTATCAAAACATTTCCACCATTCAACATTAGTTGGATGTCGCAACACACCATTAGTTTCAACTCGTTTATCCTTATGCCATCGCATCTCGAAAGCAATGTGTTTTGATGAAAACAATCACTTCAACCCTGGTATTAATGGAAAATGACGTAAAATTTTGTTTGGGCTCTTCTTATTCTTGTCATCCTTTATTTTGTATCGAGACTCACCACACGCTGGACAACTTTGACAATTAGAATATCTTTTCCAAAATAAAACACAGTCGTACTTGCAAGCATGAATAGAATCATATCCTAGTCCTAGGTCACGTAATTTCCTCTTGGCTTCATAAAAAGAACTAGGTAACCATGCACCAGTTGAAAAGACATATTTCAACAAATCTAGTAACATATCAAAGGATTTATGACTCCAATTATTGAGAACCTTAATATGCATCAATCTCACCAAGAAGTTCAATGAGGAACATTTTGTACAACTAGGGTACAACGGGTTATGTGCTTCATCCATCAACTCCTCAAAAATGTTTGAAGTATCCTTTTGTTCGATGTTCTCAGCCATTTCATCTCCAAAGTCTTCTTCAACTTCATCATATGCTTCTTCTCTCATCGGTCCTTGCAAATTATTTAAAAGATTGAACAACTCATCATTATCATTGTGTGCAGTAGGTTCTTCCCTTAATCCATCATCCACTGAATGAGCTAAAGGAGTCTTGACTCTTTGAAATTGAGCTAAATTTACCGGTTCTCCATGATAAATTCATTGACTATATGAAGGAGATATTCCATTAGCAAATAAATGTCATTCTACTCCATCTAATGTTTGAGACATTGAATTCTGACAATTTTTACATGGGCATCTCGTTTTCCCCTCTCCATTTACATGACACTTTGCCACTTCCATGAATTTCACAACTCCGTCAAAGTACTCTTTTGAGAATCTATCTCTAAGCTTAATCCAATCCTTATTCATCATTGAACCAAATGAATAAAGCATGTTTAAGTTTTGGCTATATGAAGGAGATTTTTCATTATCTCTAAGTGCCTTTATGATGAGAACAAAAGAGAAATCACTACATTTCTAGTGTTCCTTTTTACTTTACAAAAGAGTTGGTCTGCATCAAGCATGTGACGAGAACATTAGTAAGGAAAAATGGTCAAATATTTACGATTGTGAACTTTGATTGATAAAAGCTAAATAAATGAAGATAAAGGGTCAAATGTTTTCCATTTTCTAATTTTACTAGAGTTTTTTTAAAACGACTCTTTACTAGATTTTTTAAAAATGATATGATATCAAATTTACATTTACCTATCAACTTAAGTTTTTCAGGTCAATCGATGATTTAACACTAGCAAGTAAAAAGTGTGAAATTTAATTAATTTTCTTTAAACATCCTTAGCAATTTCATAAAAAAAAAAAAAAAAAAAGGAAAGATTAAACTTCAATCTTAACAAATGAATATCATGTACACAATTAAAACCAAAATACAGAAATAATTCATCCTTCATTATATTCGAACCAAAGATAGAATAACAATTTCATTCATAAACAAATCTATATCCTAATTCGAATCTGAAATAAAACCATCTATCAGAATAATAACACAGATACAACCTATGAATAACATTTATTAGAAAAAAAAAGCAAAGAAAAAGAACCAACCAGTGCGTGTAGTGGCAACAGTAGTGTGTGACAGCGTGTGTTGGCGTTTGGTATTGGAGCGGTATCCGTTTGTGTAAATGATGGAAGGAGAAAGGGAAAATAATAGGGAAATGAGAGGAGCGACTGAAAATCGAAGAAAAAAAGAAATGGATGGATCGGAAGGGGCTAGGGGACGGAAAAGGGGAGCGGAGGGACGGAGGAGAGGGGGATGGGAGTGAGGGAAAAAGAAAGGGAGAGACGGAGGGGAGGGGGCTGAGTGTAGGGGAAAAGGAAAGGGAGGGACGAAGGGGAGGGGGCTGAGGGACGAAGAAGGGGAAGGGAGGGACGGAGAGGGGAGGGGAGGAAACAGAAAGGGAGGGAACAGAGGGGATTGGCCGAAAAATAGAAGAGAAAGAAGAAGGGGGATTGGGGGTTGGCCGAAGTGGGGGTGGGGGTCGACTGGAGGGGAAAAGAGAAGGAAAACGAAAAGAAAAAGGTGGAGTGGAGGTCGGCTGGAAAAGTGAAGAGAAAGAAGAAGGGGGTGTGGGGGTCGGCCGGAGGGGAAAGGAGAAGAAAAACGGTGAAAACATGGTGGAGTAGGGGTCGACCGAAGAAGAGAAGAGAAAGGAGAAGGGGGAAAAGAGAAAGAGAAGAGAAAAATGGTGGGGTTTTTAAAGACTTTTTTCAACACATATTTTTGTCTGCATAAATTTTTTAAAAAAATGTGCACATTACTCTATTTTGGCCGACACATTAAATTTTTATCGAAGTAAATACGTCTATACCAATGAAAATAAATGCGTTAGCAAAAAAATATCGAAACAGGTAAAAATTATTATAGTGAATGATTGGACAAAAATCTAAAAATTGTGAAAGTTTGGTCGAGGAACCATTGTTGGAAAAAAAAAAAAAATCTAGTATTACTGTAATATATACTACCTCATTCATTTGATACGTCATTTTTGCTATCCAGACACTTAGTCAACCATAGGGTGTCATTCTTTTTCGGAGTAGAACTATAGGTAGTCATGTGTTAGTGCAATATTTATCTTTTGTTTTTTCATTTTTTTTCTTTTGAACTGTTGTTTTTACATTTAAGGAATATATATTTATAAATATGTATTACATATATACATATATGTATATGTATATCTATATATGTGTATATATGTATATATATGTATATATATGTGTATGTATGTGTGTGTATATATATATGTATATAGGAGGCGAGAAGAGCGCTGACGGTGGCATCTCGGTTGTTGAAGACGCCTTCTTGGTGCCGGAGGACTTCATTGACGGAGGAAGGGGAGGTGAGAACGACGCAGAGCTAGGTTCCGAGGCGGAGCTTGAAAATTGGGCCGTAGATTTCGGCCAAATCGACGAAGGTGTGGTGGAGATTGCCAGATAAAAATGGAAGGTAACCGACCAGTGGCAGGCCACGGGGGCCTGGAGGCAAAGAGGGATGCCGGAATTTGGGTCGGAGCCATAACATAGCAAAAATGAAGATGAAGATAATTCAAGCTCGAAAATCTATGGATTAAGGGTTAAAATAGGGTAGTTTTATAAAATATTTGAATGACGGTGCGCTCAAAACTTTTATTATTATTATTATTATTATTTTGTCGAAATGGTTATGTTAGCCGTTAGTCATCCACCTCACTGTTTATTATTATTATTATTATTATTATTATTATTATTATTCCTCATTTGTTTGGAAAACGAATTTAATTGGGTTAGTTTCATATATGGAATTCAAGCCCAACATAATAGAATATGTAGTACCAAGATAAAATAATTGCATATATAGAACAAAAAATGAAAGGTAAAATAATTGCATATATAGAACAAAAAATGAAAGATAAAATAATTGCATATATAGAACAAAAAATGGTGGACTAGAAAACTCATACCTAACCACCATTTTTCTCGCTTGTTCCCGATTTTCTCAAATTAAAAGCTATCACTGATAGCAGCTATCAGTGAATCACTAATAGCGGCTATTAGTGGTAGCTTTCAATTTGAGAAATATTAATACAATCTTGAAATATTATATTTTTATTTGCTATCAGTTATCAGTGGCTATCATTGATACATTTTCATCAATTATAATAAATTTTGAAATATTAACAGTTAAGGCTATCGCTGGCTATCAATGATAGATTTTTATAAGTCTACAAAGACAAAAAAAAGAAAACAACCACTTTGAAACATTGAGCTATACCAGTGATGAAAAACTATTAGTGGCTATCACTGATAGACTTTTATAAATGACTATCAACTTTGAAAGATTAGCATAGTAGCCATTAATAACAATCTTCTATTGGACTTTCATCAAATAGAATCAACCTTGAAATAATAACACTTAGAGCTAGCAATGATAGACTTCTATATATAGTTATGAACTTTCAAAGAAACTCGATAAAGATATTTCACCTAACTTTTATAACCAATATCACCAATGTCACTCATATCGTGGTTATCAGTGATAGCTTCTTTCACTGATAACATCATTGATAAGATGCTATCAATGATCTCACTGATATATCATTCTATCAATGATCTCATTGATATCATGCTATAAGTGATAACTCTCTATCACCGATGACATGCTAGAAATGGTAGCTTCTATCACTGATAACGTGCCATTGGTGGTAGCTTCTATCATCGATAATGTACTATCAAAGTTAGCTTCTATCACCATGCTATCAGTGGTAGCTTTTATCAATGATAGTTACTGACCACCTTATTGTCCATTTCCTTGTTCTTTCCAAACATTCGTACGGTCCATTTTCTTTTTGATACCTCTCGGGCACTTCTATAAAAATAACAAACAGCCAAATCAAACCCTTCTTCTTTGTCTGATTTTGTAAACAAATATTTTAATACATAAATACACAAATATTTTAATTTGTGCCCTTCATTTTAGGCCAGCTATGCCATTTTTTTCAAGTTTATTTTTGATAGGTATCATACTCTTAAAGTCCTATAAAAAAGGAAAAAAAAAAAAATATTGGTCTATCTGATATCGTTTGCATTTCTCATCTTTTGAGAAATAAACTTGTTTAATAACTATTCTCGTTTTTTATTTTTAACTTTTAAGAAATATTTTTAAAAACGGTGCAAATTTGTGGGGAAAAAAATAGCTACTTTCAAATCTATTTTTATTTGTTATTTATATTTAACGTTTCATTATAATAATCAAACTTGATGTTTGGCTTGTTGGTGTTAAATCACCTATGAATTGGGTACTTTCAAGTCTTGGGTAAGAAACTCACCCTCATAATTCTTATAAAGAAGTAAAAAATGGATAAATGAAAGATTTTTTTTTTTAAAAAAAAAAAAGAAAAAGCAAAAACAGGAAAAAGGAAAGAAAATGAGATAAAAAAGAAAGAAGCAAAAATTGAAAGTAAGAATAGAGAAAGAAAATAAAATAAAAAAAAAGAAAGAAAGTGAAGAACAAATATCGGAGAAAATATAGAAAATAATAATAAAAAAAAAGAAGCAAAAATCGAAGGAAAGAAAGAAAATAAAAAAATAAAAAAATAAAAAGAAAGGGAAGAAGAAGGTGTGCAGCAAGACAAGACAAAAAAAGGATGACAAAATTGAAAATTAGACAAAATTCAAAAGTTGACTAATCAATACTTTCACATTTGTAAATATTTTAAAGAGGTGATATATTTTTAGATTTTTTTACTTTATTTTACTATCAATTACAAATATCCAATTTAATTCCACATGCATGAAAGATGAACCATAATTTTGAAATTTCGATATTATGATAGTCTCAAAATTTTAGTAGCTAAAAATTTCGATTTTTTCTCAATTTCTCATAAATTCTCGAAATTTCAAAATTTTCATCAATATTTCTATCGAAATTCCGAGGTTTTTTTTTTTAATCAATTAACTATACTACTTCAATGGGAGTTTTTTTTTCTCTTTAAACGTAAATAATTTTTATTTTCTAGAAATCATATATGTTCATTCAAATCGTTTCCATTGAATTTCCACATCATTTCACATTAAGCTTGAATTGATGTGAATTCTTTATTATTCCTCTTATTTTCTCTAAAGTTGTACCTACTACTAGAGTTTTCTCTTTTCTTTTTTTTCCTTTCTTTTATATTATGTTGTGTTATGTTTGATGTTGTGCTTTTTACATCCCTATATTTAATGTTAGGGGAAAATATCTTTTCAGTCCCCAAGTTTTTTGGAATAGGTGCGTTTGATTTTTGAAGTTTCAAATTAGTCATTTTAGTTCTTAAGTTTTCAATAATAAGTTTAACAGGTCCTCTTTGTTAACAGAACAATTTAAATTAACAGATCTATCCAAGTAGGTTATTTAAATGCTGATGTGGCTTGCTGACTAAGTTGATAATTTGGATTTTAATTTGTCTCATGAAGTTACTCAACGAGACGAACTTCACGAGATAAAAAACAGAAATGATGTGAAGTTGAGTTCGTTGAGTTTATTTCTTGTGAAGTTCGTCTCGTAAAATCCGTCCTGTGAAGTAACTTCACGAGACAAAAGACAAAAATGATGTGAAGTTGAGTTCATTAAGTTCATTTCTCATGAAGTTTGTCTTTTGAAGTTCGTCTCGTGAAGTAACTTCACGAGACGAACTTCACAAGACAAAAGACAGAAATGATGTGAAGTTTGTTGGAACATACCATAATGTAGCAGAAGAAATCAGAAGCCATAAGCACTTTAATTCATTAATTTTGACAGAAAAGAAAACATGCTTAAAAAAATAAATGGGTTTCATGATATACCTTTGAAGAACTTCCTTTAAGCTCGAATTCAGCTGCAAATCTCCTCTGAATCTTGTTGTAGACCACCCTAAGATCTTCCCTACTATCCTCTTGGTGCTCTAGATTAAGTAGTGTGACTCAAAATAAGCTTGAATTAAGGGAATTTGGAGAATTCTCACAGTAGTAACCCAGAGGAAGAACAACTTCTACTCTCACGATTTTTTCAGAAAAATTGATCGTTTGCCTTCTCTTCAAAACACTCCAATCTCTTTAGTATAATGCGAACATTCATGCAAAGAGATTTGCTGCATGAGATACAGCTCATGCTTGGAGTTAATGAAGGTTGAAGAAGTGGGTTGTTAGTGAGCTACTACATGAAGACAATGGAAAATCCAATTTTCCAACTTTGTGATTTTTCTTCATTTTCAATTTTAATAAATTGATTTCATAAATCAATTTTATTTAATAAAATTAAAAATATTATTAATTTTACAAATGTAATTTCATAAATTAATTTTCTTAATAAAATTAATAAATAATTATTTAAACAATTTAAATAATTCTAATTAATTTAATATCAAATATTAAATTAATTTTACATAATACTATCTTCAAATATTTATATCATATTTAAATATTATTTATCCAATTTCATTTAATTCTAATTTGAACACTTCAAATTAGCTTATCACACTACTCTAAAGCTAATCCATTTACGAGCTAGTAGGGGGACCTCGCGAACCTATAGATCATGGGCTCCAACGGTTCGAGATTAATTGATTAAACTCATTAGACCAATCTAACCCCCATTCGTTAACTAATCGGTGATTCAACTAAAGCCCATAGTTGAACTCCCCTCGATGTAGATATATTATGTCCACTTGATATAACCATGATTAGTAAGTTAACCCTTCACAGGTTGCTCGTAATAACGGCTGGGTCAAATCTCTATTATCCCCCGAAATTACCTCTTGTTTCTTAAGTCCCACTGATCCCTTAATGAACAATTGATTTGTGATCCAATCAACAAATCGAATCCTTTCAGGCCAATGAGAGGGTGAGGCCTCTTGTTCAAGACCCAGAATCAGCACTTGAAGGGAACAACCTCTCTACTAACCCTAATCGGGTGGAGTGAATTCCATCTTGCACCCTATGTCCCTAGCTATCCAAAATGGTAAGCTTATTGAGCAGAGGCAGTTGGTCTACTTTCACCGTTTGCAGGTCAAAGGATAATCCCAAACAAACAGGAGTTCATAGTTAGCTAAGGATTAAGGTCAAGTTACCTAGGTCATCGCTTTGAAATAGTCAGTCTTGAATAGTAAACAACGTTATAAAGTAAGAGTGACTGGTTTCGTGGTACGATCTTGCACAAAACTCATTTGCACAGGACACCCCCACTCCTCATGTCCTAACATGAACGAATTAGGATCACTTCTTTTGTAGCACTTTACAACTCTTTGGAACAACTACAGAGTAGGCTACATCCAATTACGAGAATAAGACACCCAACCTTATTCATATACTATAGATCATTTTGACTATTTACTCGAATCTGATCCACTTGTATGTCTCCACATAAAGTTCAAGTACTCATGTAATAGTCAAGGGACTTGGGTTTATTGGATTTCTAAAAAACAATATATTCAATAACAACTTATTGAATTTTCAGAATAAGTTCTATTGTTTACTAACCACGAGTTTTAGGATATAAAACCCAATAAACTCCCACTTGGACTAAAACTCCAGTGGTAACTTATATATCCGATATATAAGACTGAGTTTTTGAGTTTTATACAGAAATACAATAAACTAGAGCATCCCATACCCATGGTTTTACCATTTAGTATCTCATACCCAATATTTCTCCCACTTGTCCTAGATTATTTGGTATTCCTAGTCTTACTAGATGATTCTCAAATACTTTAGCTGAGAGAATCATTGTAAACATATTAGTGTACAAATAGACTTTTTATTAAACTATATGGGGAATGCATCTAATTCTCAATAATGGCCAGGAAGCACACTTTCCTCCTACTACATTGAGGTACTCTCAACTCTTTGATTAAGATGCGTCTGATATGCCTTAACAACTCTTGTTTAACAATCAGATCTAGAAATTTTTAAACTTATTATACTTCGATCTTAACCGTTAAGTATCTGAATATTTGCAAATAGCTTTTAACAATTTGATTCTTAACAGAAGTTGCTATGAGATAGAACAAACATATTTTCTGAAAATGAACATTTCATTTAAAACAAAAATATGTACAATATGTTCATTACAAGATTACAAAAGCAGGTAATTACATCTTCAACAGTAACTTCTCCCACTAGTCTAGCTGAGTAAGCAATCTTCAGGTACTAAATTTCCTGTTTAGCTTTCTCTGCTTCTTCTCTGCAAGATATTTTGGGCAATTTCTCTTCCAGTGCCCTTCCTCGTTGCAGTGGAAACATTTTCCTTCCTCTGCAATGATTTTCTTGCTTTTCTTGCCAACAGGCTTCTTCTTCCCTTTCCCTTTGTCTTTCTTCACTGGAATACTCTTACTCTATGAAGATGAGGCAACATTAGGCTTTGAGGACGTTCCTCTCTTCTCAACAGAAGCAACATTTACTTCTGGTTCTAAACCCTTAGTTCTTAACATGGTCTGGAAAGCCTATAGCTCATTCAATAGAGTTGTCAAGCTGTATTAAATTTTATTCATCAAAACATTCGTACAAAATTGTAGAAAACTCTTCGGAAGAGATTCTAAAATAAAACCAACTTGGATTCTCTCGTCCATCACAACACCATTTACTTCAGCTACATTAAACTGGACCATCATGTCCAGGACATGTTCACAAACATGGTCCTTTCTTTCATGCGACTATTGTAAACGTATTTGATAGTATCACAAAGGTCAAACTCTTTTGTTGACACTTACTACCTAATAACTCTTGCGGAAATAACTCTGATACCAATGAACAAACTCCACAACCAAATGATTAAGTCAAGAAGGAAAACAACAATGGATTAAGTAGGCCCATTTAATACAACAATGTAACATTTATACAACTCCAAGACTTAACTACGAAGTTTACAACAACAATTGTAAAACCCTCCGGAAGTGTAACTGTGGCATGTGGCAGACCTTGACCTTAGCAGCACCCTAGAACTCCTCACTTTTTGCTACTTGAGAAGAAAAACATGAAATAATAGAATGAGCTTCACAAAGCTTAGTGAGTGGTAAGCAACTTCTAGAGTCTATTTCAACTCATAAATAACAAGCATATCATCTATATGAGGTTACATTCAAACCTCGACCTCGAATGATTCTGGTCTCAACTCTATCTACGTGCACGGTAGATAGCTAAACTGATAACTAATTAGAATGAGCTTACTATCTATCTACACACACGGTAGATAGATAACTGTTACTAAATACAACGCTTACTCTTTACGTTTCCTTTGTCTCCTATGTGCACATAGCTCCCCGCTCATGGGCTCAAAAGCCAGGCCTGTCGGCCCTCTGACCATCCCATACGAGGATCCTCCCACAAGCTCAAGAACTAGACTTCTCGTGTCCCCTGACCATCCCATGAGGTTTTGCTTACGGGCTCAGGCACTAGGTCTATTGACTCCTGACCATCCCGATCACATAATCTCATTTTCATGCTAGATACTCATTCATAACCTAAGCACATAAAATTACTCTAAAAGATATGCTTTAATACTTAAAGGAAAGTACCACTCACCTTGGTCGTTTAGGAACTTTTCTCTCTAGAAGTTCCTTGGTCTTCTCGGGCTCCTCTTTTGAACCCTAAATTCTAGATTCAAATTAAAGCTCAAACTACTCATAGTTCTAAGCTTTATCTCGAGTTATTTTCTTCTACAATGCTTTTGTCTTAGGAAGCTTACCTCAAAATATTAGCTTATAACTCCTCGTGGTTTGGCCGAAAACATCAAACATTCAAGACTGGCCCAGCTTATCTGACAGCTCGACCCCTTGGTCTTTTCCTCCTTCTCCAGCTTGCTTTTTTGGAGCTTCTTCTCCGACAGCCCCACCATGAAAACTAGACTCTTTTAGATTTCAGATGGCTTTGGAATCACATCAAACGCACGAGTATTCTGGGAGAATTCCTCTTCCCAAATTGATGCTACTTTCTGACCTTTCTATTCGATAGCATCTCCCCTCTTGGAATCCTTGACCAACGCATGGTTTTACCATCAACGCATAGCCTCCCCCAATACACTCTTCTTTATGTCTTGTGAAGAGAATTGAGACCTCATTTGAAGTTCTTAGCCCTATTTATAGGCGTTTAAAGGCTTTCTAAGGCCGACACCTCCTCATCCAAGTGTTTCCCTTAGCGATTGCCAACCTCCAGCCCTTTCCACCTCTTGCTTGAGGTATCTACCAACGCAAGGTTTGATCCATGCAATGTTGGGTGTTCTTCTTCTAAATTGCCAATGCATGAGACCAATTTTTGCATGTCTTCTCATGCCTCCACCTTAAATTCTTAAGACTGAAGATTTCTTCTCAACAAGCCACATGTTAGGATGACGTCTTCCATGTGAGCTCAGCCTTCTTATGTGTTCATTCCCTTCAATATGTGTTCACTAGGGTGATTCTCAATGCATACAACTAGCCTCGGATATTAACGCATAGTGTCCTCAAGAACGCATAGTAGGTCCTCAACACATAGTATGACTCCAATGCATAGCAACCCTTGGTTTCCCTTGATATCCAACATAGCACCATCGCAACCCTTAACCATCGCAGGAGCCAACACCATGCGTCCAACCTAGCCCATCGCATGGCTTATATCTAATGCATCCCTCATGCAAGCCATCACCAACCTCCAATGCATCGCAAGGTCGCATGGCTCTAACGTGTAGGCTTAGAATCAATTGCATGGCTCGCTCGTCATCAACGCATCCCTCGCATGAGTCGCTTGGCATGGGCACTTGGCCGACAACTTGGCATCGACGCATTGCTTGGCATGGCAGTTTGGCATCGATGCATCGCTTGACACGACAGCTTAGCGTCGCTTGCAGGGCTCGCTCGGTCGCTTGACGTATGGGTGCTGGCATCGATGCATGGGCTCGCTTGGCATGGGCACTTAGCATCGCTCGCTTGGCTTGCTCGGCCACTCAATGCATGGGCGTTGGTATCGACGCATGGGCTTGCTCGGCATGGGCGCTTAGCATCGCTCGTAGGGCTCGCCTGGCCGCTCGACGCATGGGCACTGGCATCAATGCATGGGCTCACTCAGCATGGGCGCTTAGCATCGCTCGCAAGGCTTACTCGGCCGCTCGACGCATGGGCGCTAGCATCGACGCATTAACCCTCCAGCGCATGCTTTGCCCGCGTCCTCGCCTACCCTTGTGTCTATATGCCTTCTGCACAATCGACCCTCGTGCCATCCAACCTTCCAACGCATCACTTTAACTTTCTTCCTTCAGCCGCATACCACTACCAACGCATCCATCACAATCCTTCCAACGCATCCATTGAGCCTAAAGTGTTGGTCTAACCTCCAAGGCATGCGTCACTCCCACTTTAAATTCTCCCTTTGCCCAAGTAATCTTTCCAAGATCTTATGGCCGATGCATAGCAATGCCTAGTCCAACACTTAGTCAATGTTCATCAATTAAAGCTTAACTCAAAGCTACTCAAGGAAAATCTATTCAACACTTAGAAATTTCCTTCACTTCAACATCAGATTTAACTTTCACCTAGTTGATCCCTTAATCACCTGCTTAAGTAGGGATAATGGAAATCTTGGTTTCACAATAATCTCTTTGGGAGTACTCATATCCTCGTGCTTTTTTGCCAAAACGTCAGACAAGATGGTGAGAATATAAGCACGGGCTTTAGCATTCGCCTTGATCCATCTATTAAATGCTTTCCGAATAGTTCGGTTGGAATTAGAGCTAAGAAAGGGAGGATATTCCTCCGTTAAGACAAATTTCAAATTGTCTATCATAAGTATTGTGTTCAAATTCGATTTCCATGTGACATAGTTATCCTCGATTAGTTTGTTCGAAGCCAACAATTGTATAATTGAACTCGTCATTCTGAAATTATAAACAAATTTTATAAGTGAATTGCTTTTAAATCCAATCAAGTTTTAGCAAAGTGATAATGTACACATAATCATTATTTTTGCAATGAAACTTAAGTGATTTAGAATAAATGCTACTACTGGGCAGTCAAGAATTCTTTTACAAAAGCAAGATAGTTCTTAACCAAATACTATCTCCAAAATAACTCATATTTCGATAGTCATTTAGTTATCGTTTTCAGTCAAGATCATTACTAACATTTAGTGAGTTGAACTATAAGACCCTATTCATTTTACTAAAGTCTGGGTTGTTCCGAATCCTATGTTACAACCATCTGTAGGGATCATCGTGGTTAACGACTAGTTAGTGCGCATAAAAACGACAGCAAGCGCAATGTAATAATCTCACGGTTCAAACTAATGGAGGAGACCATAGGACAATGTTGACACATTTCCTTCACCCACTTATTATGCACGACTTCCCCCATTCAACTTGTTATTGACCCATGCAAATACTTTCTGTATAGAGCAGTCGAGATAAAATCGACAAGAAGTCGAGCATGGATCTCATGGTGTGTACTCTTAAGGACGTGAGAGCTAATAACTTTTATTCTCCCACTGAAGTGTTCTAAATATTTATGTAAATTTATGCTTAGGTTCTTTTCGGCTAATAAAAATAACCCTAAGTCTAGGTGATTTATCCAAGTATAACACTTATAAATGGATTTTAAACCTACGATGTCTAGGTGATAAACCGTTTTTATTACCTCACACCGCTCACGAATGCTCATAAAATCGATTACTAACGCTAAATTATTCGGCTATAATCCCAGGTAGGAGGTCTTTCGTAGACTGTCAACTTAAGTACTCCCAACCTTCAACGGGATTATATATCGATTGAGTTTATAACCCTAGTTTAATAAGTTCAACAACCTATTTTAAGTATTAAAAAAAGTGGTTAACCTAAGTGAACATGCAACTGTTCTTTGTTATAGATTTTAAACGTCTAACACAATTTTATAACAGCTTACAAAATTTTAGACATGTTAAACATCCACGACAAACAACAAAGGCATTCAATATCTAATATAACTATTATATTAAATAAAAGAAACCCTAATATGTATATTATATATTATCATTTTATAACATACTTTTAATGCATGTAACATGCTTCCTGCGGTGGGATTTTAAATCTATATGGCATACTGTATTCACATACAAGATTTATTTAATTATAACATATATCACATGTATAAATAATTAAACACTAACTGATATGGCTTTAGTTTTGGCATAAACAAGCAAACAAAAAACTAATTATTACAAAACAGCTTTTGAACCGCTTCCGGACTGCTTGAACCGCTCCAAAATGAACTCAAGTAGCTTGAACCAAACCTGAACCGTCTGAACTGGACTAACCAAGCCTAAATCGGACCAGCCAAAAACCATTCGAGGCTGAACCAAACCGGACCTCAAGAGAACCAATCGAATCGGCAGCTCTCGCTAATGTTCAACATCTCGCTAAGTCTCATCGTTTAGCAATGACAACCATCGTCATGCGTTTTGCTTGATCATTTAGTGTTTGCGTGATCGTTTAGCAACTATCGCATAGCTCTTGATCAATCTACATGACCGTGTAGTATCTTCCTTCTATCGTATAGAGTCATCGTGTAGTGTCGAAGGAAGCTACACGATGGCTTAGTGTCCAACACTATCACACAACTCCATCGTTTAGCACAGACAATATAATACACGATCGCTTAGCGCCACCGTCTAACACCTGAAGTCGATCATTTAGCACGTGCACAAGGTAAGCGATCGCTTAGTGCTATCATATAATAATCAATGCATCGTCCAGCTGCTGCACATAGGTTAGCGATCGCATAGTGTTATCGCTTAGCATCTCAATGCATCGCTTAGCAGCCGCATAAAGGTAAACGATCGCGTAGTGCTATCACTTAGCATCTCAATGCATCATTTAGCTCCCAATCAAAGGTAAACGATTGTGGTAAGAGATCGTACAGTGCTATTGTATAGCTCTTCACCACATTGCTTAGCTACCACTCAAAGCTACACAATCGTGTAGTGCCATCGTATAGCAATACAACGCATCGCTTAGCTCCCGCAAGTACACGATCGTCTAGCGCACAAAACCTCAACGATCAACGCCTGAAGCTACATGATCATTTAGCTTTTCTTCACATCGTCTAACACATGAAGCTAAATGATCGTTTAGCTACTGAAGCTCAACAACGATATGAACAGAGGCTGATTTTTTGGAATCTACAACTCGGTCTCTTCGCTTGTTTCTTCGATTTATAGCTTAATTTCAACTCTAATGACTCCAAATAAATTACAGACTCTTGGGAACACATATAAGCTCATCAAGCAAGAGCCAATTACAAATTTAAATGAGAAATCAAAGAGAAATTAAAACCCAAATTTCAAAGAACCATATCTGTACAACAATTTCATATTTCTCATATAAAACACCCAGCAAAACAACATTAAATCGAATTAAATGCTTATAAGATTCTTTGATACCAGTTGTTGAAAGGTATCAATGCGCAATGGAAGTGACCAGGATCCATAAGCACTCTAATTCATTAATTTTGACAGAAAAGAAAACATACTTCAACAGAAATAAATGGGTTTCATGACATACCTTTGAAGAACTTCCTCTAAGCTCAAAATCAGCTGCAAATATCCTCTAAATCTTGTTGTAGATCATCCCAAGATCTTCTCTACTATCCTCTTGGTACTTTAGATTGAGTAGTGGGACTCAAAATAAGCTTGAATTAAGGGAATTTGGAGAATTCTCACAGCAGCAACCCAATAGAAGAACAACTTCTTTTCTCACGAATTTTTCAGAAAAATTGATCGGTTGTCTTCTCTCTAAAACACTCTAATCTCTTCAATATATTTTAGACATTCATGCAAAGAGATTTGCTGCATAAGATGCAGCTCATGCTTGGAGTTAATAAAGGTTGAAGAAGTGGGTTGTTAGTGAGCTACTACACGAAGACAATGTAAAATCCAATTTTCCAACTTTGTGATTTTTCTTCTTTTTCAATTTTAATAAATTTATTTCATAAATCAATTTTATTTAATAAAATTGAAAATATTATTAATTTTACAAAATTAATTTCATAAATTAATTTTCTTAATAAAATTAATAAATAATTATTTAAACAATTTAAATAATTCTATTTAATTTAATATCAAATATTAAATTAATTTTACACAATACTAACTTCAAATATTTAAATCATATTTAAATATTATTTCTCCAATTTCATTTAATTCTAATTTGAATACTTCAAATTAGCTTATCACTTTACTCTAAACTGATCTAACCCCCATTCGTTAACTAATAGGTGATTCCACTAAAGCTCATAACTGAACTCCTTTTACTGTAGATATATTATGTTCACTCGATTTAACCATGATTATTAAGTTAACCCTTCACAGTTTGCTCGTAATAATGGCTGGGTCGAATCTCTGTTCTACCCCCGAAATCACCTCTTATTTCTTAGGTCCCACTGATCCCATAATGAACAATTGATTTATGATCCAATCAACAAATTGAATCCCTCTTGGGCCAATGAGAGGGTGAGGCCTCTTGTTCAAGACCCATAATCAGCACTTGAAGGGAACAACCTCTCTACTAACCCTAATCGGGTAGGAGTGAATTCCATCTTACACCCTATGTTCCCAGCTATTCATCCGGTCTTATCCCCAAAATGGTAAGCTTATTGAGTAGAGACAATTGGTCTACTCTCACCATTTGTAGATCAAAGGATAATTTCGAACAAATAGGAGTTCATAGTTAGCTAAGGATTAAGGTCAAGTTACATAGGTCATCGCTTTGAAATAGTCAGTCTTAAACAGTAAACAACATTATAAAGTAAGAGTGAATGGTTTCGTGGTCCGATCTTGCACAAAACTCATTTGCACAGGACACCCCCACTTCTCATGTCCCAACATAAACGAATTAGGATCATTACGTTTGTAGCACTTTACAACTCTTTGTAACAACTACAAAGTAGGCCACATCCAATAGTGTTACCAGAATAAGGCACCCAACCTTATTCATATACTATAGATCATTTTGACTATTTACTCGAACCTGATCCACTTGTATGTCTCCACATAAATTTTAAGTACTCATTTAATAGTCAAGGGATTTTTGTTTATTGGATTTCTAAAAACAATATATTCAATAACAACTTATTGAATTTTCAGAATAAGTTCTATTGTTTACTAACCACGAGTTTTAGGACATAAAACCCAACAAAGTTGAGTTCATTGAGTTCATTTCTCATAAAGTTCATCTTGTGAAGTTACTTCACGAGACAAAATTCATGAGACAAAAGACAAAAATGACGTGAAGTTGAGTTCGTTGAGTTCATTTCTCATGAAGTTCGTCTTCTGAAATTGACGAGAAAAAATTTACGAGACAAAAGATAGAAATGACGTGAAGTTGAGTTCATTTCTCATGAAGTTCATCTCGTGAAGTTACTTCACGAGACGAACTTCAACTTCACGAGAAAAATTTAAATTTAAATCATTAAGTTAGTCAACAAGCCACATCAGCATTTAAAAATCTAATTGGACAAATTTGTTAATTTAAATAGTTCTATTAATGAAGAGAACCTTTTAAACTTATTATTGAAAAGTTAGGGACTAAAATGACTAATTTAAAACTCCAGGGATCAAACACACTTATTCTAAAAAACTCGTGGACGAAAAATGTACTTTTTCCTTAATGTTATGATTTTTCTACACTTATTATGTTATGTTAGTTTAATGCTATGATTTTTCATGTATCTTACCATTATTTTATATGCAAATATTTCAAGTTCTTTAATTTTATAATTAATTACCAATGATATTATTTTATAATTATTTTCATTTCTTTTTTAAATTTCTACTTTTACATCGACATTTGCACAAATATTTTTATAATATATATCTAAACAGTGTCTTGCTCTATAGAAATTATGACTAAATACTCAATTATAGTCAATTTAGTCACCAAGTTCCATTGATTAATTATAACAATTTCCAATTTCTATAAAAATTTTCGAAATTTCCATCAACATTTCCTTAAAATCAAGATCTTGATATTTTCATCGACATTGATATTTCGAACTTTGGATAAAAAACTTATGGCTACCTTTTTATTTAATTTTTTTAGGGTTGCATTTCTAATAAAAACGCAACTCCAATCAATAATTTTTCGTCACTCTTTTTTTTTTTCCTTCTTCCATTGATTTGTTGTCCATAATTCTATAAAGTATGGATTTAGAGTGTAAATATTTTTTCAACCTAATGATGTTAGTTGATCAATTCTATTTCTTCATAATTTATGATTATTCCAATTAATTTGAAGATTATTAATAGTTTTTTATGATTAAAAAAGGTCATTGATCGAGTAGTTGATAGATATCTAGGGGTTCAATTCCATTGAAACTAAGATTTAAAAACTATTATATGAAATGAGTTCCACAAAATAAGCATAATGCAAATATAATAAATATCTATATTATACTATATTAAAAGGGACAATAAAGGGAGAATTTTCATATTTCCTTCAATATCTTTAAAATTTCTATTTTGCCCTCATTCAATATTTACTATTTTACCATCAAACTTAAACGTACAATAACCCACCTTTTGAATCCTCTTGACATATCACTTCATACAAACACGTCCATTTACAAAATTGCATCACTTCAGATACATTCCTCCACATTATAATTACCAAATTTTTAAATAATAAATGCGAACGTTTCTACTTTTCTTTGGTCTTATATCTTCAATTTTAGAATGTGATGGAAATAATTTTAGAATGAAGTTTTTGTTTTCCATTTCAAGATGGTCCCGATTCTCCACTGTATATCAGCAATTATTTTTTTTAGTGGGCTTCTAGTCTCACCAACCCTCAAGGCTTTCATAGTGAAGTATTTTCTAGAACAAGATGAATTTCGTCTTCTCCTTTTTTGGATGTTTAGTAAAAGACACATACATGGAGAAATACAAATTGTTATGGTGGCCAACTTGACAACCAAAAAAAAAAAAAAAAAAAAAATCAGACCCAATGTTGGGGCCACATTGTTTAAGCCCCAGAATCAGTCCTTAAAGGAACAATTTATCTACTTTCCTCGATGTTGGGGAATGAGTAAATTTCATCTTGTGTAGTTATGTTCCCAGCTCCCCAATCAGACGAATCCCCAAAATGATAAGTTTGTTAAGTCGGTGATCTAGCCACTCTCACCCGTGAAAATCAAAGACCGCCTTCATATAGGCAGGAATTCACAACTCACTCAGGATTCAGGACATGTCACCTATGGTCATCCTAGTGAAATGTGAGTTTCTATTATGAACGATGTTAAATAATGAGACTAGTTATTTTGTGATCCGGTCTTATACAAACTCATTTATATAGAATACCTCCATTCACATGTCTTCATGTGAATGATAAAGAACAGATCATTTGTAGCACTTTACAATAATTGTAACATCTATAAAGCAGGTCGTACTCGTAGTGTCACTAAAATAAGATATCCAGCCTTATCCGTCTACTACATACCATTTAGGTTATCACTTAAACATGATCCACCTGTATATATCTATATACATGTTTAAGCTACAAAAGATAACCTTGGACGTTAGTTTATTGGACTGTGGGTTTAATGCTACTAAATATCAAATAAAACATCTCATATTTTATGCCCTAGTTTATTGATTTATGTACTTGTATATTAATATGACTTGTATATTGTACACTCCACTAGCTTTAAGACAAGTGGGAGATTGTTGCAGTTGTATATTGTACACCTTAGCCGTGAGGGCCTTTGTAAATGGATCAGCAATATTGTACTCCGAAACTATCTGCGTGACAATCACGTCTCCTCGATGCACAATCTCTCATATGAGATGATACTTCCTCTCTATGTGTTTCCTGCGTTTGTGACTCTGAGGCTCTCGGGAATTAGCCACAACACCACTATTATCACAATAAGGGTAATGAGCTTTGACATGTATGCAACCACTTCCAGATCAGTCAGGAATTTCCTGAGCCACACAGCTTCCATTGTGGAGTCAGCTACGTACTCAGGCTCCATTGTGGAGTCAGCAATGCACCCTGACTTGGATATTGTCAATCCTGAGCTAACTTCTGTCAGTAGACCTATATCATTCCCAATGAATAGGATATTGTCTATATACACACTAGAAAAGCTATTGAACTGTTGATGATCCTCTTGTATATATAAAGCTTAGCTACTGAACTATTGATGATCCTCTTATATACACAAGGCTCATCAACATTCTGATAAAAACTATAAATTTGATCGTAGTATCAAATTTTATATTCCAAGATCGAGAAGCTTGCTTTAATCCACAGATGGACCGATTAAGTCTGCAAACCTTTTGCTTTTTACTTTGAGTTATAAATCCCTCAGGTTGATGCATATAAATGGTCTCCTTAAGATTTCCATTAGAAAGGCAGTTGTGGCGTCCATTTTCCAGATCTCATAGTCATAAATTGAGGCAATGGATATGAGAATTTGGATAGACTTTAACATGGCAATAGGTGAGAAATTCTCGTCATAGTCAACTCCCTCAACATGGGTGTAACCCTTTGCCACAAGTCTAGCCTTGAAGGTTTGCACCTTCCCATCAGCACCTCGTTTTCTCTTGTAGATCCATTTGTAACCTATAGGTTTTACCCCATCAAGTTGATCTACAAGATCCCAAGCTAAATTAAAGTACATAGACTCCATTTCGAGATCCATAGCTTTGATCCATTCATCTTTGTCAACATCCTCCATTGCCTTATTGTAAGATAATGGATCCTCAACATCTCCATCAGGTACCATAGCTAGGATTTCTGTTGAACCCATATAACAGACAGTTAGGTTTGCAATCCTCCCCCCACATCGAGGTTCTTTCAACACTTGAGATGGGTTGATCTACTAGATTATCTAACTTTAACAACTCTTGTTGAGATGTTAGGTTCTTCAAAAACTCTTATTGAAATTCAGTAGTTTCCTTGGAAATTTCATTGATACACAATCTTACTGTGAGGCTTGTGCTCCCTTATGCGGTCTTCTTCTATAAAAGTAGCATTTGTCGACACAAACACTTTATTTTCCTTAGGGTCGAAGAAGTAACACCTCTTGTTCCTTTGGGGTAGCCTACAAATAGGCACAATTTTGAACGAGGTTCCAGTTTCTTAGGATTTTCCTCAAACATATGGGCTGAGCAACCCCCGATTTTGAAATTATATAAACTAGCTTTATGACCATTCCATAACTCCAAAGGTGTTCTCGTAACAATCTTAGATTGAACACAATTCAAAATATACGTTGTAGTCTGTACTGCAAAACCCAAAACGAATTAGGTAAGAAAGCGTAACTCATCATAAACCGAACCATGTCCAACAGGGTTCAATTTATCTTTTCTGATACACATTTTGCTGAGGTGTACCAAGTGTTGAGAGTTGCGATATAATTTCATGCTCTTTCAAATAGTTCTGAAATGTAAGATCTAAATACTCTCCACCTCGATCAGATCAAAATGTCTTAATTGGTTTATTCAATGCATTTTCAACTTCGGCCTTAAACTATTTAAACTTTTTAAAGGATTCAGACTTATGTTGCATCAAATAAGCATACCCATACCTTGAATAATCATCAATAAATGTGATGAAATATTCAAACTCTGCTCTTGCTTTTACATTCATCGAACCACAGAGGTCTGAATGTACAAACTCTAAAGGTTCTTTGGCCCTATGATCTTTTCCAGTAAAAGATCTTTTAGTCATTTTTTCCTTCAAAGCATGACCCACACACAGGTAAAGAGTTTTCTTCTAACTCACTTAGAAGTTCATTCTTTACCAATCCTTTAATCCTCATTACATTGATGTGTCATAATCTTAGGTGTCAAAGTTGGGCATTTTCATTAGGAGAAATTTTAATTATTGTATTTTGAGTTACTGCAATTTTAAACATTTCAGTGTTAAGGAGGGCTTTAGTAGCTAACGGTCTTCGCACATAAAGATTGTCTTCCAACTTAGCAGAACAAATATTAATAACATTATTTGAAATAAACACTTTATTTAGAGAAAATTTAATACAATAATTTTGTTCTAACAAACACTTTCAAGTAAACCATATTTATTCTGTCAAGTCAATTGGAGTCCTCCCACTGCCATAGTTAAGATGACGTTCCCAGTTCCAACACGCATCATCATCTCCCTAGCTTCCTGTTGGATTTTATGTCCTAAAACTCGTAGTTTGTAAATTGATAAACATATTCTGTTTTGTTTTTCGATAAAATTGTTATTGAAATTTTAATCTTGAATCCAATAAACTAAGGTTCTAAGGTTATTGCAGTAGACTTGAACTTTATGTGATGACATAAAACGTAGATCAAGTTCGAGTATATAGCCTAAAATGGTCTATAGTATAGGGATAAGGTTGGGCGCCTTGTTCTGGGGACACTATGGATGCGGCCTACTTTGTAGGTAGTAAAAATGATGGAGATATGTGAGTAGGGGCATCCTATGCAATGAGTTTGTATAAGATTGGACTAGGACTTAGTCACTTTTTCTTTATAATACCGTTTACTGTATAAAACTGACTAATTCTAATTTGATGATCTAGGTAACTCGATCTCAATCTTGAGCTAACTATGAACTCCTGTTTATTCGGGATTATCCTTAGATCTGTATGGGTGAGAGCAGCTCAACAGCGCTTGCTCAATAAGCCTTCCATTTCAGGGGTAAGACCGGGTAAATAGCTGGTGACATAGGGTGCAAGATGGACTTCACTCCTACCCATCTCTAAGGGTAGTAGATAGGTTGTTCCCTTAACTACTGACATCGGAATAAGAAGAAGGGGCCCCACCCTCTCACTATGCTGAGAGGGACTGGATTTGTTTGCTGGACCACAAATCAATTGTTCTTTAGAGGTTCAGTGGGACTGAAGGAACAAGAAGTGTTCTTAGGGGTAAAACGGTATTTTGACCAAGCCAAGACCATGAACAACCTGTGAAAGATTGACTTACTGGTTATAGTTATATCAGATGGACAGAAACATATCTAGAGTGAGGGGAGTGCAACTACAGGACTTTAGTGGAATGACCCGTTAGTTAACAAATGTTGATTAATTAGGTTAACGAGTTTTACCCATTAATCTCGGATTGTTGGAGCCCATGATCTGTAGGTCCATTAGGTTCCCCTGCTAGCTCATATGGACTAAACTTAGAACAGTATGTTGGATTAATTTTGATTGATCAAATTAGGAAAAGGGATTAAAACCGACAAGTATATGCGATATCGCTATCGGTTTTTTTTATAGCGCTCTATATTCAAATGTGAATTTCGAAAATATGAATGCGGATTCATGTTCGGGAGGTCAAAATTAGTCAAGAGGGTTAAAACTGTAAAAAGTCAAAGAGTAGACTTTTTCGCTAAAAGTCAAAGTTTGACTTTGACCAAATAGAAAAAGACCATTTTATCCTTGACTAAGAGTTAGTGGAATTATCCAACATTTTTGTTGGATAATCCCACTAACTTAAGTGGACTATGTGTAAACATTATAGAATGACACATAGCCCATTTTGGTTTAGTGCTTTGTGAGATGTTGAATTTTGGTGAGTTTTTACATGCATTAGATGCATGTAATTGCTTAATAAAAAGAGGTTTTTGAAATCTTTTTCTCTTTTTCTTGGAAAAATTTTTCTACTTTTTTTTTTATTTCCAAAAATTCTCCTATCTTTCTCACATTAACCTTGAACCACCATTTCTTCCCCTTTTCATTCCTTCATTCACCGGGTTCCACAACCCGGTTCTGAGTCCAGAGAATAGCTGGTAAATTCTAATGGTGGTCAGGAAGAGTTCAGGTCTGAGGAAAAGATTTTTTCGGGAGCTACAACGGTTGTACTTTACTCCTTTTTAATTTACTGTTTTTCCTATTTTTTTGCATGTTTTTTTTCCTTTTAATTAAAAGCAATTAGAGTGTAATTAGATCCTTATTCTGCTGTGTATGTCTCGTATTCTATCATGTGGTATCAGAGCATGCTTTAATTACGCTCAATTGCTTTTGTTGGGTATTTTTTTTCTTTTCTTTCAAATGTTGAATGAAATGTGGACTAAAGTGGATATATTACGGTTTTGGCATTGTTTTTCTTTAAATTTCTTGTGGAAATTTGTAATTGCTCACATGTTTATGAGCATTAATGTGTGAAAAATGGTCTGTAATTATGTTAAAGTCATTAGAGTTGAAATTATATTGTAATTACTCGGTTCTAGGAGAGAGGACAACTTCAAAAATTGAAGGAATTTTGATTCCAGACTCGTTTCAGCCACCAGACCCAACGATCCGACCTGCCGGCCCGAGTTCCAACCCGGTTTGAAGCAGCTTCGCGTGCCATGCATCCGCGACCCGCATGCCGACCTGGTTCGCGACCCACGCGCCCATGCTTTTCGTTCGACCCAACCTGCCCCATGCTTCCGTTGACCGTGCCAATGTGTGTTGACCAGCCGGTCCAAATGGTCTGGACCGGTCCGTTTGATCTGGTTGAGCCAATTTGACCAGTTCAACCTAGTTTTTGGTGTTTTTGGGCCGGTTCGAGTGGTTTCTGAGCGGTTCCAGATGATTCAAAGTGTTTGAAGCCAGTCCCGGGAAGTTGGTTTCTATTTTCTGTAATAAATTAGTTATTTGTTTGTTTTTAATGCCAAAAATCGTCCACTTTAGTGTTGTTTACCTATTATCCATGTGATGTATAATGGTGTTTGATTATGTGTCCATATATATGCCATATAGTTTTAAAACCCCACCATAAGAAAAGCATGTGACATGCATTTGTTATATATTATAAGTGTTATAAAATATATATTATGCATGCTTAGTTTTAATATAAATGTTATATTAAAGCATGTTTGTTTGAAGGAAACATGTTATAGATGAATGCTCTAGGGTTAGTATTGTTATAATTTATTTTATAATTGTTATAAAATAACCTAGACTTCTAAAATCTATAATACAGATAAGATGCATGCTCACTTAGGGTTAACTATCGAGCAATTCCAATTTTCATAGAAAATAGGTCGATATCTTGTAAAACCAAAGTTACAAGAAAACTCACCTGGCAAGATCTTGGCAAAAAGTCAGATAAGATGACTAAGATTGAAGGTTTTTAAGTTGACAGTTCACGAAACACCTCTTACCTGGAGATCGAGCCGGTGTCTGAGTTAGGTTAAACCGGTTTTATGAGCATGCGTGAGCGGTGTGAGATAATAAAATTTGTTTATCACCTAGACATCGTAGGTTAAAAATCCAGTATAAAAGTTATACTCGGATGAATCACCTAGACTTAAGATATGTTTAAGTTAGCCGAAATGTATCGCTAATTATTTTATACCCTAACCGTCTAGAATACTTCAGCTGGAGAGAAGTAATGTACTTTTAGCTCTAGTGTCCCTAAGAGTTTACACTGTGAGATTTATGCTTGGCTTCTGGCCGCCCTAGGAGCGGACTCCATTCAGAGAGTGTTTGCATGAATTAATACCAAGGTGAATAGGGGAAGTTGTTCATAGTAAGTGGGAGAAGGAAATGTGTCAACACATCCTATGATCTCTTCCATTAGGTCGCATTGTGAGATTCCTATAATGCGCCTGCATGTCTGCCCTGGAGCGACCTTACCAATCGGAGGGCTGTATTATAGGATTCGGAACTCCGCAAACTCTAGAAATTGATAGGGTCTCTCAGGTTCATTTTCATTCTTGTCTTTCCAAGTTCGAAAGCATAATGATTCCGATCTTTAAGGTCTGAAAATGGATGGTCACACTTACGAGAATTACCAAGTGTAGCGATAACTAAGTTACTATAGGAATAAGAGTTATTCTGTTGATAGTATCTAGTCAAGATAGTCTTGGTTCAACGGAGGAATAGTCGATCACCCCTCGATGAAGGTTATTCTAAACCATTGAAATATCGTTGCAAATATAATAATGATGGGTACATTATTTTTTGCTAAACTTGATTGGATTTTAAAGATTAATGTTTTTACTAAAAAGGATATGATTTTATTTTCAGCATGACTAGCTCTTTAGTTCAACTATTAGCTTCTGAAAAACTAAACGACGACAACTACTCAACGTGGAAAAACAATCTGAATACAATACTAGTAATAGATGACCTGTGATTTGTCTTAATTGAGGAATGTCCTCAGGCCCCTGTCTCGAATGCTAGCCGAACTAGTCAGGATGCTTATGATCAATGGGTTAAGGCTAATGATAAAGTCCATGTCTATATTCTTGCCAGCATGACTGATGTATTGGCAAAGAAATATGAATCCTCGGGCATAGCAAAGGCTATCATGGATTCATTAAAAGAGATGTCTGGGCAACCGTCATCAATCCTAAGACACGAGTGCTTCTCTGAATAAGATAGAGTTTAATCTGAAAACCCTTCTTAATGAGATCCAGCGTTTTCAAACTCTTACAAAGTCTAAGGGGAAAGAAGTGGAGGCAAATGTTGTCACCACAAAGAAAGTTTTAAAAGGATCGTCCTCTAAAACTAAAACTGGACCTTTAAAGAACAAAAATGTTCAAATGAAAAAGAAGGGTAAGGGGAAGACTCCATGAAAAACAAGGGAAAGAAAGTTGTAGAAAAAGGAAAATGTTTCCACTGTAACCAAAATGGGCACTGGAAGAGGAACTGCCCGAAATACCTTGCTGAGAAAAAAGCAGAAAAGGAAGCACAAGGTAAATACGATTTACTAGTTGTTGAAACATGTTTAGTGGAGTATGATACCTCAACCTGGATATTGGATTCAGGAGCCACTAATCATATTTGCTTCTCTTTTTAGGAAACTAGTTCCTGAAAAAAGCTTGAAGAAGGCGAGATCACTCTCAAGGTTGGAACAGGAGAGGTTGTCTCGGCCGAAACAGTGGGAGACTTGAAGTTGTTTTCCAACGATAGATATATATACTTAAAAATGTTTTGTATGCTCCTAAAATGAGATGGAATTTAATATCTATCACATGTATATTGGAACAAATGTATAAAATATCTTTTGAAATTAATGAAGCATTCATTTTCAGAAAAAGGTATTCAAATTTGTTCTACTATACTTGAAAACAACTTATATAAGTTAAAACCAACTAAAGCAAAATTTTTCTTAAATACTGAGATGTTTAGAACAGCCGAAACTCATAATAAAAGAAAAAAAGTTTCTTTTAATGCCTATCTATGGCACTTAAGACTTGGCCACATAAATCTCAAAAGGATTGAGAGATTGGTTAAGAATGGACTCCTAAATTAGTTAGAAGACAATTCTTTACCTCCATGTGAGTCTTATCTTGAGGGAAAAATGACTAAGAGATCTTTTACTGGAAAAGGTCTCAGAGCCACAACACCCTTAGAGCTCGTACATTCGGACCTCCGTGGACCGATGAATGTCAAAGCTCGAGGTAGGTATGAATATTTCATTAGTTTTATTGATGATTATTCAATGTATGGTGATATTTACCTAATGCATCACAAGTCTGATTCTTTTGAAAAGTTCAAAGAATATAAGGTTGAGGTTGAGAACTATTTAGGTAAAACAATTAAGACACTACGATCAAATCGAGGTGGGGAGTACATGAACTTAAGATTCCAAGACTATATGAAAGAACACGAAATCAAGTCACAACTCTCTGCACCTAATATGCCTCAGCAGAATGGTGAATCTGAAAGAAGAAACAAAACCTTGTTGGACATGGTTTGTTCAATGATGAGCTTTGCTGAGTTACCGGATTCTTTTTGGGGACATGCATTAGAAACTGTTGTCTATATTTTGAATAACGTTCCCTCTAAAAGTGTTTCAGAAACACTTTATGATCTATGGAAAGGACGTAAAGGTAGTTTACGTCACTTTAGGATTTGGGGATGCCCGGCACACGTGTTGGTGCAAAATCCTGAAAAATTGGAACGTCGTTCAAAACTATGTCTATTTGTAGGTTATCCAAAAGAAACAAAAGTTGGTCTTTTTTACGATCCTCAAGAGAATAAGGTATTCGTATAAACAAATGCCACATTCTTAGAGGAAGATGACATAAGAAGTCATCAACGTTGCAGTAGACTAGTATTGAATGAAATTTCCAAAGACGCTATAGATAGAACTAGTTCATCTACTAAAGTAGTAGATAAAACTAGTACATCTGGTTGGTCACATCCTTCTCAAGAGTTGAGAATGTCTCGACGTAGTGGGAGGGTTGTTTATCAGCCTGACCGTTACTTGGATTTAATAGAAACACAAGTCATCATACCTGATGACGGCATAGAGGATCCATCGACCTATAAACAGGCGATAAAAGATGTCGACTGTGATCAGTGGGTCAAAGCTATACTATAGACCCATATATCTTCTGAGAAAAACATTGTCGATCCTTTTACAAAGGCCCTCACGACTAAAGAATTTGAAGGTCACCTACAGAGTCAAGGTCTACGAAGTTTGTAAACTAGGACAAGTGGGAAACTTTTGGGTATATGCCTTAGTTTATTGTATTCATATGTTTATTGTACTCATATGTTTCTTTTCCTCACTTAAATTCAAAATTGTGATGTTCCACTAGGAGTTTTAGTCCAAGTGGGAGTTTATTGGATTTTATGTCCTAAAACTCGTAATTTGTAAATTGATAAACATATTCTGTTTTGTTTTTCGATAAAATTGTTATTGAAATTGTAATCTTGAATCCAATAAACTAAGGTCCTGAGCCTATTTAATGTAGACTTGAACTTTATGTGATGACATAAAACATGAATCAAGTTCGAGTATATAGCCTAAAATGGTCTATAGTATAGGGATAAGGTTGGACGCCTTCTTCTGGGGACACTATGGATGCGGCCTACTTTGTAGTTAGTACAAACGATGTGATCCTGATCGTTCATAAAGAGATATGTGAGTAGGGGTATCCTATGTAATGAGTTTGTACAAAACTGGACCACGACTTAGTCACTTTTGCTTTATAACACCATTTACTGTATAGAACTGACTAATTCAAATTTGGTGACTTAGGTAACTCGATCTCAATCCTGAGCTAACTATGAACTCCTATTTATTTGTGATTATTCTTAGATCTGCATGGGTGAGAGTAGCTCAACAGCGCTGGCTCAATAAGCCTCCCATTTCAGGGGTAAGATCGGGTAAATAGCTGGGGACATAGGGTGCAAGATGGACTTCACTCCTACCCATTTCTAAGGGTAGTAGATAGGTTGTTCCCTTAAGTGCTGACATCAGAATAAGAACAAGGGGCCCCACCCTCTCACTAGGCTGAGAGGGACTGAATTTATTAGTTGGACCACAAATCAATTGTTCTTTAGAGGTTTAGTGGGACTGAAGGAAGAAGAAGTGTTCTTAGGGGTAAAATGGTATTTTGACCAAGCCAAGCCCGTGACTAAGATTTAGTGGAATTATCCAATATTTTTGTCGGATAATCCCATTAACTTCAGTGGACTATGTGTAAACATTATAAAATAACACATAGCCCACTTTGGTTTAGTGCTTTGTGAGGTATTGAATTTTGGTGAGTTTTTACTGTTGGGATTGGTGCCCTAAAGTCTCGTATCATGTAGTTTGTAACAGTATATTCGAACACTTGTGTTGTTAATATATGATATTTACTTCATATCTTTTTGTTTTTGCTCGGTTACTTATTTTATTTGCTTTACCACAAACCAATAAACATAAAATCCCCGGTTATCTGTATGTAACTCAAGCATGTATGTGGTGACATACAAGTGGATCATGTCTTGAGTGATAACCAAAATGGTCTGTAGTATATGGATATAGGAGGGAAACCTTATCCTGGTAATGCTACGGATGCGGCTTGCCTTGTGGAATGATCACAAGTGTTGTGACTTGTCACATATGGTCGGATCCTGATCATTCGTGTTGGGGACATGTGAGCGGGGGCATCCTATACAAAGAATTTGTATAAGACCTAACCACGAAGTGTTAACGTCTCGTTATATAACACCATTCATGACAAAGACTTCACTTCACTAGGATGACCATAGGTAACATGACCTCAATCCTAAGTGAGTTGGGAATTGCTACCATTCAGGGTGGTCCTTTGATTTGTATGGGTGCAAGTGGCCAGTTTGCCGATTCAAACCTACCATTTTAGGGATTCGTCTGATTTGGGAGCTGGTAACTCAGCTACAAAAGATGGAATTCACTCCTTCCCCGAGGTAAGGGTAAGTAGATAAATGGCTCCCTTGAGGGTTGATTCTGGGGCTTAAACGATGTGGCGCCACACACCTTCTCTTGGCCAAAGAGGTGTTCTCACATAGTTGGACTATGTTGTATTATTCATTAGAGGAATCATTGGTACTTAAGGAGTGAGATGCAACTGCAGGGGTAAAACGATAAATTGGCCCAGTTGTACTTACGAACATCTGTGAAGGGTCATCGTACTCATGATTGGTTATATCCGATAGACACAGAAATATATCTGTGGTAAGAAGAGTTCAGCTGTTGGTCTTTAGTGGAATCACTGACAGTTAACGGATGGTGGATCTCGTGGCTAAAGAATTTAGTTAGCTATTCACGTACCGTTGGAGCTTCGATCCACCGGTCTATTAGGTCCCTTGGGTAGCTTGGATAAAAGTCGAGAACCAGTATATGGGTTAATTTGAAATGTTCAAATTGACAAGAGGAAGATCGATTATATATGATATAATTGGACTGGATAATTATATATGATATAATAGCAAATGTATGAGATACATTATTTTGGAGAAAATTAGATATAAATATGATTTATATCAAGTAGAGGAGAAAATACTATAGTAGATATGTAACATCAAACTATAGGATATAAATATAATATGATTATATTTATTAATTAATTAATTGATTAATTATATGATAATTAATCATTTTTTCACGTTCGGACGTGGGTTAGTGGGCATCGTTGGTTATGGTAACCGATGGGTTGAAATGAAAAATGTTTTCATTTTTGCGTAGTTGTTCGATCGCCCAAAAGATTTTGTGAAGTGCGTGTTGGTGAGTTAAAACGATCACTTGAGAGCCTATGCGATAGCATTCTCCATCTAATCGATCGTATACCTCGCGCCTAAACGATAACACACTGTCGCCTAGACGATTGGATAGCTTCTTTAAACGATCGTATAATGTGTCGATTTAGCTAAATGATCATTTACCTTTTCCTAAATGATCGTTCAGAAAATTCTACACGATCGTGTAGCTCTTCTATGCGTAAGCACTTCCGCTATGCGATAGCAGAGTTTCATCTCCCACTTGCTTATCATCTACACGACTTGTTTTCCTCCATCCTCTACCAAATTCACCAGAGCCCACTCTTTGGGTTTTTGACTCCGAGAATACCCAAGTTTCTCTTGTGGTGGTGTCATCCCCACGGCATTGTTCATGTGCGTTTGGATCGTGCTGTTGCAGTTGACATACTCTCCGGGTGGTGGTAGATCGGTGGGAGGTTTTCCGTTGCATTGGGTTCAGAAGTGCTAAAAGTGTCTTCAACTAGTATGAACCCCTTTTCTCTACGTTTTATTGTATTCTGAGCATGTCGTTGATGAGTTTAATATGCATAACTTTTGTATTGAATGTATATCGTTTATGTTTCAGTCACTGTGAAATCGGAGCGATCTAAGCCCACTCATGGAACTCTCGGTATGAAATCCTTCAATTGGTATCAGAGTCAGGTTCTGATACTCTGATTTCATCTGTTGCAACGAAATAACATATACATTCATGGTGGGTGCATTTCTACGCTATTTTAAATGTTAAATCTGCTGTGGATGTGCCGGATTAATGGATGTTTTCGGGATGAATCGCCTCGGTTTGTTTAAATTCCTTTTACATTTGTGATTGTATGTAAAGGCCCCAGCGTTTTTGGGCATATATAATCGTAATCGAGTCTGTATTCAAAGTATTTGAAGTATTGAGTCGTTCATCGAAGTTCTGGGCAAAGGTTGCGGCTCTTCAAGGAAGGAGATGATCTAGGGTTGATCGCATCGTGCAGAAACAGTTCTTTGCGATTGTTGTCCATCACATCGTGAAGATGAAGGACTATGTGATCGTGGTTGAACGCATCGGTTGAATGATGGGGTAATGCGATCAAGAGTTGGGCGTATTGGGAAGACGATCGGGCACATGATCGCTGAGTATCGTTTAATGCGTGAGCAAGCTAGATGATCGTTTAGGTCAACAACCTTCATCGCTTAGTAACTGACTAAACGATCGTTTAGCATTACAAGGTAAATCGTTTACCAAGTTGCACGCATCGGTTAAACAATCAGACGCTCGTGTACCATTTAATGCGCACGTAAGCTAGATGATCGTTTAGGTTAGCAAGCTTCATCACTTAGTAACTGACCAAACGATCGCTTAGCATCGCAAGGTAAATCGTTTACCAAGTTGCACGCATCGTTAAACTATCAGACGCTCGCATATCGTTTAAAGTGTGCTAGACGATCGTTTAGGTCAGTAAGCTTCATTGCTTAGTAACTGACTAAATGATCGTTTAGCATCGCAAGTAAATCGTTTACCAAGTTGCACGCATCGGTTAGATGATGAGACGCTCGCGTATCGTTTAAAGTGCGCTAGACGATCGTTTCGGTCAGCAAGCTTCATCGCTTAGCAACTGATTAAATGATCACTTAGTATCGCAAGGTAAATCGTTTACCAAGTTGCACGCATCAGTTAGACGATCAGACGCTTGTGTATCGTTAAAACACGCTAGACGATCGTTTAGGTCAGCAAGCTTCATCGCTTAGTAACTAACTAAACGATCGCTTAATAACTCAAGGTAAATCGTTTACCTATCGTTGCGTTACACGATCGCATAGATGATCGGGCTTAGTAGCCTCGTCGTTGTCTACACGATAGTTTGCTAAAGTTTCTATCGTCTAGTGCGCACTAAACGATCGTCTACGTGCTAAGATTGTTACACGATGGAGACCTCCTGGCATTTCAAGACCCAGTTCGCCTGTGAACCGGTTTGCTAGATGACAAATGTACTAGATAGGGTTTTTCATTCCGGTTCTTTTTGGTTTAAAGGCTCATCCCTTTCCATTAATCTATTTGTTTAATACATGTGATGTATGTCTTATATGTCATATGGTTTGCACATATAGTAAATCCCACCTTAGGTTATGCATTGATCATGCATCATCTCTTTATTGTAATTGTTATAATTTAGAGAAGCATGATTTTATTATGTAAGAGCATGCTCATGCATCATTAATATAAGAGTTATATTTATGCATGCATAAAAAGCATTGACATGCGTCATCTTTATATTATAATTGTTATAGTATAAGGGTGAATGATAGTATGTTTGCTTGGTTATTACGTGTAATATAAAAGTTATATAGTAATGACCGGACATTGCATGAAGCATGACACATAGGTTAATTTATAAATGTTATAAACACCTCGTTATGCGTAATATTTTTTATTTAGTTGTTTCTTTTTAAGAGTTAAAGAGAAATTAGAACTAAAAGAAATAAGAAAGACATGCATCCTCACTTAGGTTTATTTCATGGTTTTAAAATGTTTAAAACTTAGATCACATAGACCTAAGATCATGGTTCTAATATGATTAGCAACCCTAAGGCTTTAATCTTTTAATCAGATTAATAGGATTAAATTGGCTAATAAAAGGTTAAAGTGTAACAAATCTATCTATAAGGGACTTTTTGTCTAAGGCGGGTTCTGTCTAGGCTGGGGTATTTAAGTTGATAGAAACGTAACACCCTTACCTAGGAACTTACCTGAAAAGGTAAATTAGATAGATTTGATGCATGCATGCAAGATAAGGACAGTCCATTAAAGTGTTTAAATGTGACTACTTGAACTTGTTTATATTTCATAAACAAACGTTGTTTATGAGCAGACTTTAAAAAGACCACTTAGACTAAAATCAATAGCCGGATTGTCTAGGTTAATGAATCCTAGGTAGAACATTCAGTGGGAGGTATTTGAGGCATAAGATGCTTCACTTCACGTTTCTCTTAAATAGTCCACACCGTGAGATCTATCTTCGACCTTACGGCACCTTTGGCGTGTCACCCCAACGGATGGTGTTTGGGTAGGTCAAAATCAAGGTGGATGGAGAGAGTGTTCATAGTAAGTGGGAGCGGGAAGTGCGACAGCATATCCCTCGATCTCCCTTGTTAGGTTGAATAAAGTTACTGTGCATCGCCTCGAGGCACCTTGGGTGTGTCCCCCTAAAAGATTGCAGTTTTGCGCGTTTCTTTATTTGATCTCCTGTAAGAGGATAACGTAACTTAGTCTCTTGTCCTAATCTGTCTTTTCCCTATAGTAAGTGCATTAGGGTAAGACTCTGGCACTGAAAGCGAGGGGTTACACTTACGCAGAATAGTTAAATGTTAACGATTCTAGACCGAAAAATGGTGGCTGTTAGGTTCAGTTCCAAGAGTTGGTTCTACTTAATGGTTGAGAATGTCTCATCCCAACGAAGAGGCAACTAATCACCCCACCGGTAGCGTTTGTCCTGCCTCACTGGGCCATCAGTGCAAAATAGAAGTCTATAACTTTGGGTACTTGAAACTGTTTTGCAAAACATATTGGTTTAATAGTGGTTTAGCAAAACTAATCAAGATTTGTTCGTATATTCAGCAACTTTTTCAAATGGCTATAGCCACCTTATCTTTGTTAAGTACCGAAAAATTGATTGGCGACAATTTTTCAACATGGAAACAATTGATCACGACGATCCTAATCATCGAAGATCTCATGTTCGCTCTCACGGAGGCTTGACCTCCTATTCCAGCTTCAAATTTCACTCAAAATGTTCGGGAGGCATACGAGCGATGGACAGGGGCGAATGAGAAGGTCGAGCCTATATCTTGGCAAGTCTTTCTGACGTCTTGGCCAAGAAGCATGTGCCTATGGTCTCAGCCTGTGAGATCATGGAGTCCTTGCGGGGGATGTTTGGACAACTGTCTGAATAGCTTATGCATGAGGCTCTTAAATACATATTCAACTCCAAAATGCAAGAAGGCACCTATGTTCGTGAACATGTGCTAAACATGATGGTCCACTTCAATGTGGCAGAGTTGAATGGGTCTACCATCGATGAGGGCAGCTAAGTTAGCATAATCTTGCATTCATTTCCAGAAAGCTTCATGCACTTTGTTAGCAATGTGATTCTTAACAAAGTGAAGTTTAATTTTACAACTCTCCTTAACGAGTTATAGACATACCAATCTTTATTGAAAAGTAAGGTGAGGCAGAAGGGTGAGGCAAATGTTGCTTCATCCTCCAGGACGTTCCATAGAGGTTCGACCTCAGGAACAAAGTTTGCACCTTCTGCTTTTAACTCTGCAAAGGGGAAGAAGAAGAAGGGTGGTAAGGGAAAAGGGAAGGCACCTGCTAACCCACTGCCTGTCGCCTCAAGGAGGCATCCAAAAGTTAATAAAGGAAAGTGTTTCCATTGCAACCAAGATGGACACTGGAAGAGAAACTGTCCTCGGTATTTGAAGGAGAAGAAAGCAGCCAAGGCTAAGGCTAAGGCGGATAAAGGTAAATATGATTTACTTGTACTCGAAACTTGTTTAGTGGAGAATAATGATTCTGCCTGGATAATTGATTCAGGCGCCACTAACCATGTTTGTTCTTCTTTTCAGGGGATTAGATCCTGGTGACAGTTGGTGGCTGGTGAGATGACGATGCGAGTAGGCACCAGGCACGTCGTCTCAGCTGTGGCAGTGGGAGGGATCCAGTTGACTTTACAGAATAGGTTTCTAAATTTAAATGATGTATATAATGTTTCTAAAATAAAAAGGAACCTTATTTCTGTAAAGTGCTTATTGCAATGTAAATACACTATTTCTTTCAATTTGAGTAAAGTGTTTATTCATAAAGATGGTGTCTTTATTTGCACAGCCAATCTGGAATCAAATTTATATGTGCTAAGGCCGTTAGCCATTAATTTCCTTCATAATACTGAAATGTTCAGAACTGTCGTAACTCAATCAAAACGTCAACGAATTTCTTCAAAAGAAAATGCCCAACTTTGGCATCTACGTTTAGGGCACATCAATCTCAATAGGATTGAGAGACTGGTGAAGAATGGACTTCTAAGTGAGTTAGAAGAAAATTTTTTACTTGCATGCGAATCTTGCCTTGAAGGTAAGATGACTAAACGACCTTTTACTGGAAAAGGTTTTAGAGCCAAAGATCCTCTTGAGTTAGTACATTCTGACCTTTGTGGTCCTATGAATGTGCGAGCCCGAGGTGGCTATGAGTATTTTATAAGTTTTACTGATGATTACTCCAGGTATAGGTATGTTTATCTTTTGCAACGAAAGTTTGAATCTTTTGAAAACTTCAAAGAAATCAAGGCCGAAGTTGAAAACGCATTGGAAAGACGGATTAAAACACTTTGATCAGATCGAGATGAAGAGTTTTTGGACTCCGCATTCCAGGACTATTTGATAGAATATGGAATCATTTCCCAACTCTCAGTGCTGGGTACACCTCAGCAGAATGGTGTAGTAGAGAGGAGAAATAGGACCTTGTTAGACATGGTTCGTTCAATGATGAGTTACGCTTCCTTAACGGACTCGTTTTAGGGTTTCGCAGTGGAGACTGCGGTGTACATACTTAACTTTGTTCCTTCCAAGAGTGTTTCAAGAACACCTCTAGAGTTGTGGAATGGACGTAAAGTTAGTTTACGTCATTTCTGCATTTGGGATTGCCCTGCACATGTGCTTGAGGCTAATTCCAAGAAGTTGGAACCACGGTCGAGGTTATGCCTCTTTGTAGGCTACCCCAAAGGTACACGAGGGGGTTATTTTTATGATCCAACGGAAAATAGGGTGTTTGTTTCAACACACACTACTTTCCTGGAGGAGGATCATATATGGGAGCACAGTCCACGAAGCAAAGTCGTGTTGCGTGAGCTTTTCAATGAAACTACTGAAACTTCAACAAGAGTTGTTGAAGAGCCCGCTACATCAACAAGGGTTGTTGATGGGAGTTCATCTAGTAGGTCGGTTCCACTTCAAGAGTTGAGAGAACCTCGACGTAGTGGGAGGGTTATGAACCCACCCGTTCGCTATCTGGGTTTCACGGAAATCCTTGCTATGATAGTAGATGGCGACGTTGAGGATCTGTTGTCTTATAAGAAGGCAATGGAGGATGTTGACCGGGATGAATGGGTCAAGGCCATGGATCTCGAGATGGAGTCGATGTACTTCAACTCAGTATGAGATCTTATAGATCAATGTGATGGGGTTCACCATATAGGTTGTAAATGGATCTACAAGTGCAAACGGGGTACTGGTGGGAAGGTACAGACCTTTAAGGCTCGACTTGTGGCAAAAGGTTGTATCCAGGTAGAGAGAGTCGACTATGAGGAGACTTTCTCGCCTGTTGCCATGTTAAAGACGATCCGCATCCTCCTGTCCATTGCAGCTTATTATAATTATGAGATCTAGCAAATGGACGTCAAGACGGCCTTTTTGAATGACAATCTTGAAAAGACCATTTATATGGTGCAGCCCGAGGGATTCATAGCCCAAGGGCAAGAGCAAAAGGTTTGCAAATTGAATCGGTCTATTTATGGACTGAAACAGGCGTCTCGATCTTGGAACATACGATTTGATGTTGCAATCAAGTCGTATGGTGTTGACCAAAACGTTGATGAACCTTGTGTCTACAAGAAGATCATCAACGCTTCAGTAGTCTTCTTAGTGTTGTATGTAGACGATATCCTACTCATTGGGAATGATGTAGGTTTACTGACTGTAGTTAAGAAAGTGCTAGCGACACAATTCCAAATGCAAGTTTTGGGAGAGGATCAATTTATTCTAGGTATATAGATCTTTCGGGATTGTAAAAACAAAGTGCTAGCACTATCACAAGCATCGTGCATTGACAAGATGTTGCTCAAGTACTCGATGCAGGACTGCATAAGGGGCCTACTGCCTTTTAGGCATGGAGCAACTTTGTCTCAGGAAATGTGTCCTAAGATACCTCAAGAGGTTGAGGAGATGAGACGGATCAGTCTATCCCAAGCCATTTTAATGTTGTTGACGTGTTTACGAAGGCTTTCACGGTTACAGTGTTTGAGGGTCACCTACGGAGCATGGGTCTATAGGATAGCCCGCGGCTGGACTAGGGCAAGTAGGAAATTTTATTGTACTGGGCTTTTATGCCCTAGTTTATTGTTTTGTACTAAGTTTTGTATACCCCACTTCGCTTTAGAACAAGTGGGAGATTGTTGGGGTTGATGCCCTAAAGTCTCGTGTCTTTTTATTTGTAAACAGTATATACGAACACTTGTGTTGTTAATATATGATATTTACTTCACATCTTGTTGTTTTTGCTCGGTTACTTATTTTATTTGCTTTACCACAAACTAATAAACATAAAATCCCTAGTTATCTGTATGTAACTCAAGCATGTATGTGGTAACATATAAGTGGATCATATCTTGAGTGATAACCAAAATGGTCTGTAGTATATGGATATAGAAGGGAAACCTTATCCTAGTAACGCTACGGATGCGACCCACTTTGTGACTTGTCACAGAATGTCTGATCCTGATCATTCGTGTTGAGGACATGTGAGCGGGGGCATCCTATACAAAGAGTTTGTATAAGACCTAACCAAAAAGTGTTAACGTCTCGTTATATAACACCGTTCATGACAGAGACTTCAGTTTACTAGGATGACCATAGGTAACATGACCTCAATCCTAAGTGACTTGGAAACTCCTCCCACTGAGGGTGGTCCTTTGATTTGTATGGGTGCGAGTGGCTAGTTTGCCGATTCAAACCTACCATTTTGGAGATTCGTCTGATTTAGGAGCTGAAAACTCAGCTACACAAGATGGAATTCACTCCTTCCCTGAGGCAGGGGTAAGTAGATAGATGACTCTCTTATGGGCTGATTCTGGGGCTTGAACGATGTGACGCCACACACCTTCTCTTGGCTTGAGAGGTGTTGACACATAGTTGGACTATGTTGTATTTTTCATTAGAGGAATCAGTGGTACTTAAGGAGTGAGATATAACTACAAGGGTAAAACGGTAAATTGGCCTAGCTGTACTTACGAGCATCTACGAAAGGTCATCGTACTCATGATTTTTTATATCTGATGGACACAAAAATATATCTGTGGTAAGAAGAGTTCAGCTGTTGGTCTTTAGTGGAATCACTGACAGTTAACGGATGGTGGATCTCGTGGCTAAAGAGTTTAGTCAGCTATTCACGTACCATTGGAGCTTTGAGCCACAGGTCCATTAGGTCCCTTAGGTAGCTTGGATAAAAGTCAAGAACCAGTATATGGGTTAATTTGAAATGTTCAAATTGACAAGAGGAAGTTCGATTATATATGATATAATTGAACTGGTTAATTATATATGATATAATTGAACTGGTTAATTATATATGATATAATTAACAAATATATGAGATACATTATTTTGGAGGAAATTAGATATAAATATGATTTATATCAAGTAGAGGATAAAATACTATAGTAGATATGTGATATTAAATTATAGGATATAAATATAATATGATTATATTAATTAATTAATTATATGATAATTAATCATTTTTTCACGTTCGGACGTGGGTTAGTGGCCATCTTTGGTTATGGTAACCGATGGGTTAAAATGAAAAGTGTTTTCATTTTTGCGTAGTTGTTCGATCACCCAAAAGATTTTGTGAAGCGCGCGTTGGTGATTCAAAACGATCGCTTGAGAGCCTATGCCATAGCGTTCTCCGTCTAAATGATCGTATACCTCGCGCCTAAACAATCACACACTATCGCCTAGACAATCGGATAGCTTCTTTAAACGATCGTATAGTGTGCCTATTTAACTAAACGGTCGTTTACCTTTTCCTAAACGATCCTTCAGCAAATCCTACACGATCGTGTAGCTCTTTTATGTGATAAGCACTTCCGCTATGCGATAGCAGAGTTTCATCTCCCACTTGCTTATCGTCTACACGATGTGTTCTCCTCCGTCCTCTACCAAACTCACCAGAGCCCACTCTTTGGGTTTTTGACACTGAGAATACTCGGGTTTCTCTTGTGGTGGTGTCGTCCTCGCGGCATTGCTCGAGTGCATTCGGATCGTGCTATTGCAGTCGACATACTCGTCAGGTGCTGGTAGATCGGTGGGAGGTTTTCCGCTGCATTGGGTTTAGAAGTGCGGAGAGTGTCTTCAACTGGTATGAACCCCTTTTCTCCATGTTTTATTGTATTCTAAGCGTGTCGTTGATGAGTTTAATATGCATAACTGATTGTATTGAATGTATATCGTTTAATGTTTCGGTTATTGTGAAATCGGAGCGATCTAAGCCCACTCATGGAACTCTCGATATGAGATCCTTCATTTACATGCATTAGATGCATGAAATTTTTTAATAAAAAAAGGTTTTTGAAATATTTTTCTCTTTTTCTTGGTAAAAATTTTCTATTTTTTTTTATTTCCAAAAATTCTCACAAAAAATTATCGTATCTTTCTCACATTAACCTTGAACCACCATTTCTTCCCCTTTTCACTCTTTCATTCATCGGGTCCCACAACCCAGTTCTGAGTCTAGAGAATAGCAGGTAAACTCTAGTGGTGGTCCGGAAGAGTTCGAGTCAAGATTCAGCAAGGAAAAGCTTTTTTTGGGAGCTACAAAGGTTGTACTCAACTCTTTTTTAATTTACTATTTTTCCTATTTTTTTGCATGTTTTATCCTTTTAATTAAAAGAAATTAGAGTGTAATTAGATCCTTATTCCACTGTGTATGTCTCGTGGTCCATCAATTCCAGTTGCCATTAGAAACTAATTCCCTGAAATGAAGAACACATATGGTTAGTGGCTTCTGAATCAATCATCCAGGCAGAATCATCATTCTCCATTAAACAAGTCTGCAATCCAAGTAAATCATATTTAGCTTGCTTGGTCTTCTTCTTTTCTACCAAGTATTTGGAACAATTCATCTTCTAATGTCCCTTGTGGTTGCAATAGAAATAGATCCGCTTTGTACCCTTGGCCTTCTTGCCCTTCTGGGCAGCAGCTAGTGGGTTAGCTTTCCCCTTTCCACCTTTCTTCTTCTTCCACTTTTTGTATCGAAAGAAGAAGGCACAGACTTAGTTCCAGAGGACGATCCTCTATAGAACTTCTTTGAAGATGAGGCAACATATGCCTCTCCCTTTTTTTTCCTTGTTTTTCATCAACGATTGAAAAGTCTAAAGCTCATTAAGCAAGGTGGTCAGATTGTAGTCAATCTTGTTCATAACAGTATTGTTACGGAACTGAAGGAAACTTCTAGGTAAAGATTCCAAGATGAAGCTAACCTGACTGGATTCATCAATGACAGACTCATTCATCTCTGCCATGTTTAAGTGGACCATCATGTTGAGAACATGTTCTCTAACGAATGCCCCTTCTTGCATGCGGGAATTGAAGATGTGTTTAAGAGTGTCGTGCCTGAGTTGTGAAGAAGGTTGTCTATACATCCTCCGTAGGGACTCCGATGATCTCATGGGCAGTGATCATGTGCTCATGTCTTTTGGCCAAAACATATGAAAGGCTTGCAAAGATTTACACTCAGGCTTTCTCGTTAACCCCTATCCAGCGCTCGTATGCCTCTTGAACATTTGGAGTGACTTTTGGAGTAGGAATAGAACAACATTCCTCCATTAGGATAAACTGATAACTTGTAGAAATACAAGTTATTTTTGCTCTTAAGTTGGAACAACTAAGGTTTTTAATGATAGATTCTCCTCATTTTTAGAAGAAACGCATGAATTTATTCAAACATTAGCAAACTCATGCAAAAGAAGTTTTATTACTAAATATCGCGGCACTAATGCATTGTATTGCAGGATTTTAATGCAAGGATTAACGCTAACGCATTAGACAAGTGCCGCAGGAAAAGCTCTAACGCATGGGCCATGCGTCGGAGGGAGTTCAACGCAAAGAAGATTCATTGCTCCAGGCTGATTGTTTCACATCACCACTTGCAAGTATGAGCACCTGCAGCAGGCGGCGTCTAAAAAGCTTCCACGCAACAGGTGGCGACTGAAAAGCTTCCGAGAGTCAGGCGGTTAATCAGGGCATGGACTTTAATGCTGACCAGGACATGGACTTTAATGCTGTCCATTCACCAAGTGGATGTGACCAACGCCTATAAATAGATGAAGTCCCTCCAGAGTTAAGAAGTTCGGAAATTATAAAGATCCTTACTCTCTGTATATTGTAGTCATAATCCTAGTTCTGTATAGGTTGTGCTGTGGTGCTAGACGATCAGAAGGGTTGATAGCCACCACCACCACCGGTCAGGAAGTGGAGGAAGCTAATCTTGAGAAAGACATTTCATCCAATGCCAAAACAAGTGATTGTACACAACGAGATTGAGCCAAAGAAATACAAGAGATTGTATTCTTTGGCTTGACTCAATTTCCTTCTTTTCATTTATCACTTTCATTCCATTTGATTAAATATTGCTTTTGTAAAGACTCTCTGTTTCTTTATAAAATTCATATGTTTGATCCTTCATACTTGCCATTATTTATTTCTTGTTTATGTTGAATGCATTAATAGATTATGCACAACTTTATTCTAAAGCTCAAGCCAACTTGACAAATTGGTAAAAGCATCTTTAACTTAGATTGTTCGAAAGAATAACTAAGCTGCATTAAGTAGAACGCCTAGTATAGCTAGAGATAGACTTACTGATGTCTATTGTATTTTGTGTTAGACATGCATCCTAGAGATAGGCTTTGTATGTTATTCGCATTGAGAAATGTTCAATGAAGTCTGATGTATAAAAAAAAGATAACCAAACCATCCTATCTCATTCACATCACATCCTAGTTGTGTACACTCATCTTAGACCGATGTGTCCACTTACATTAAACTCCATTCTCACATGATCCATCACTAACTACTCAACTCTTTTGCATCTCTTGCACAGGCACAACAATTTAGTGTAAATAACATATTTCTCACATTTATTTAGGAAAACCCCTATAGTAGATACAACGCAAGGTCTGCGTTTGGTTAACTGAATCCCTGAGTTCGACCGCTAGACTTACCAGGAACCAAACGCAAGGTCTGCGTTTGGTTAATTAAATCCCTGAGTTCGACCTCTAGACTTACCAGGAACCTAAATTAGATTTATACTTAGATCTAGTTTAGGAAAACTTGAACGTCATTAGAAGGAGTTGTGTGCGTTCTGTTGCATATATCTGACGCCCCAACGCGTTACAATTACTTAAACGCATCAAAGCATAAATTCATCACTTATACTTATAACTATTCCTTCCAATTTATTTTATACAAAATACTCCTAGAGTGAATTACGATAGCAACGAACAAGTTTTTGGTGCCGTTGCCAGGGATTCAGAAACAAACCTAACCAGAAATTTCGTTTGTATCTATTGTAGAAACACTTCGGTCGAGGGAGTATTACGAGTTACTAAGATTGTAAACGTTTATGAGCAGGAAGAGCACTCCTGAACTCAGATACGACCCCCAGATTGAAAGGATCTTCCGGCATAGGAACCAATCTAACCATCGTCGAAGGTTGAGGCAGCAATTTCTCAGACAACAGAACAGACAACAAGCAATGGCAAAAGAACAGGAAAATCAACAACTAGTTCATGCTGCACAGAATCCAATCCTGATGGCGAATAGCAGCACGCGTCCCATGAAGGAGTACGCATCCCCTGTACTGTATGATTTCTCACCTGGAATCATATACCCTACGCCAGATGGAACCAGGTTCGGGATGAAATCTGTTATGCTTCAAATGCTCCAGTCTGCTGGACAATTTGGGGGTGGTCGTGGTGAAGATCCTCACCCTCACATGAAGCATTTCCTGGAAACGTGTAATTCATTTGTGATTCCTAGAATCACCCATAGGTGATCAGGCTTCCTTGTTTCCCTATTCTTTGCGTGATGATGCAAAACAATGGGTGAGCTCACTGGAGCCTAGTGAAATCACCACCTGGGAGAAGTTGGTGGAAAAATTTATGCAAAAATACTTCCCACCTACCACCAACGCGAGGAGGCGTCGAGAGATTATGAACTTTGAACAAGAAGATATTGAGACCTTAAGCACTGTATGGGAGCATTTTAAGGGCTTGGTCAAGAATTGCCCGAACCATGGACTACCTCTAACTATCCAAATGGAGACATTTTATGGAGGATTGAATAGAGCATCGAGATGGCAGCAGACGCAACAGCAGCTGGTGGACTTATGGAAAAATCTTACACTGAGGCTAAAGAGATACTAGACCGCATTGCTAAACACAATATGGAATAGGTGCATGATACGTATGATGGAATATCTGACAGGAAGAAGAGATCACATAACATTAATTCTATCGATTCCAACGTAATAGCCACACTTTCTGCTCAAGTGGCTACGATGACCAACCTTCTACAGAACATAACGCTGGGAAACGCATCAAATCAGCAGAAGGTGAATCAGGTAGAGGCGTTTGGGCAGGCCATGGTTAGCTGTGTGGGCTGTGGTGATCCTCACTTCTATGCTAAATGTTCAAAAAACCCTCAGTCAGTATGCTTCATAAAAAATAACCCATTCTCTAATATATATAACCCTGGATGGAGAAACCATCCGAATTTTTCTTGGACAGGAGGAAATCATCAAGAGCACCACCCGGAGGCGAACCATCAGCAAAGGAATGGACCGCCGCCTGTATTTCAACAAACAAATCAGCAACATCAACATCCCTTTAATAAAGAAGGACAGGCGTCGAGCTCAGGATCTCCGCTTAAGAACCAATTGAAGGAGTACATAGACTAGAATGACGCGTTGCTGAAAAGTCAAGCGTCATCTATCAGAAACCTGGAAATCCAGGTAGGGCGAATAACGAGGAGTTGAAAAACAGGCAGCCTGAAGTTCTACCTAGCAATACTAAAACACTTGGGAATAAAAATGGGAAGGAGCAATGTCACGCGGTGACGCTGCGAAGTGGAAGAGCTCTTGAAGAAAGAAGAATGAATTCAAGAAGTAGCAGTCCTTTGAAAGAACGCATCACACGCTCAATGGATCAGGAAGAAAGAACGCCCGAGACTACAAGCCATTCAGAACCCAGTACGTCTAACACGAGAAAGCCTAAAGTGACTTTGAACGCACCATTTCCTAGGCGTCTGATGAAGAAGAATGATGAACAACAATTCAAGTGCTTTCTTAAGCTTCTAAAGCAGCTGCATATCAACATTCCACTAATAGAGGCTTTGGAGCAGATGCCAACATATGTCAAATTTTTTAAGGACATTTTGACAAAGAAGAGAAGAGTCAGTGAGAAGGAAGTAATAGTGCTAATGGAGGAGTGTAACACGTTAGTAAGCAATAGTCTACCAAAGAAGCGGAGCTTCACAGTTCCTTGTTCGATAGGAGGATTGGATGTGGGTCATGCTTTGTGTGATCTAGAAGCCATCATTAATCTCATGCCACTTTCAATTTTTAAGAAATTGAGGATTGGCGAAGCACAACCCACTTCTGTTACTCTTCAGCTCGCTGACAGAACAATTAAGTACCCAGGAGGGAAGATTGAAAATGTTCTAGTGAAGGTTGACAATCTCATATTCCCAGCAGACTTTATTATCTTGGACTATGAAGTAGATAGGGAGGTACCAATTATCCTTGGATGCCCCTTCTTAGCTACTGGGAAAGTTTTAATTAACGTGCATAAAGGCGAATTAACTATGCGCGTGGACAATGAGGAGGTGAAGTTTAATGTGCTCAACGCAATAAAATTCCCAGATAGTGAAGATTGTCAACTAAACAGTATTTAGTTGTCTGAAGAAGAGACTCATGTATGTAAGGTCCTCGCGTTGGAGGAGAACCTGAAAGAATCATAGCCGCCAAGTCTGAGTGAGTGGCAGACAAAACCAACGCGTCCATCACTTGAAGAACCACCAGAACTCGAGTTGAAACAATTACCTGGACACTTGAAATATGCATTCCTTGGAACCAATAACACTTTACCTGTAATCATTTCCGCAAATCTCATAGAGCCTAATGAGCAATCTCTTTTACAGATGCTGAAAAAGCACAAGCGTGCAATAGGCTGGATGCTTACAGATATCCATGGCATTAGTCCATCTTATTGCATGCATAAGATTAGGATGGAAGAAGGGAAGTCGAGGTCAATCGAGCCTCAAAGAAGGCTAAACCCCATAATGAATGAAGTGGTTAAGAAAGAAATTCAAATGGTTGGATGCGGGAGTTATTTATCCTATATCTGACAATAGTTGGGTAAGTCCAGTCCAATGCATTCCCAAGAAAGGGGAACGACCGTGATAGTCAACAGCAATAATGAACTCATACCCTCGATGACTATCACGGGCTGGTGCATCTGTATGGATTACAGGAAACTCAATGCAGCAATTAAGAAAGACCATTTCCACCTTCCTTTCATTGATCAAATGCTTGACAGACATGCAGGCAAAGAATTTTATTGCTTTCTCTATGGATACTCTAGTTACAACAAGATTCTGATAGATCCGGAAGATCAGGAGAAGACTATGTTTACTTGTCCCTTTGAAACATTTGCATTCAGACGCATGCCCTTTGGGCTGTGTAACGCACCTGGGACATTTCAAAAATGTATGATGGCTATCTTCTCTGACTTCCTAGAAAAGACCGTTGAAGTCTTCATGGACGACTTTTCAGTCTTTGGAGACTCGTTCCAGTCATGCCTAGATAAAAATCAAGGTCGTCCTCGCGCGATGCGAGGAAACAAACTTAGTGCTGAATTGGGAGAAATGTCACTTCATGGTGACTAAAGGAATTGTCTTAGGTCACAAAGTATTTAAGGCTGGCTTGGAAGTAGATGAAGCCAAAATAGATGTCATAGCAAAACTTCCACCACCATCAAATGTTAAAACTTTACGAAGTTTTCTAGGGCATGCCGGCTTCTATAGATGGTTTGTTAGAGGATTCTCTCAGATTGCGCGACCTCTGAGCGCATTACTAGAGGCGAACTGGCTCTATGACTTTAATGAAGACTGCACTGACACGTTTGAAACCTTAAAGTATGCATTGATGACAGCCCCAATACTGATAGCACCAGACTGAACGCAACGTTTTATTCTCATGTGCGGCGCGAGTGATGTGGCAGTAGGAACAATGTTAGGGCAAAATAAGGGTAACTTGATACACCCCATCTCCTACGCATCCAAAACACTAAATTACTCTCAAGTACACTACACCACTACTGAAAAAGAAATGTTGGCTGTAGTGTTTGGCATTGAAAAGTTTTGATGTTACTTAGTTGGTGTGTCAGCTATCATATACACCGACCACTCAGCCATAAAATTCCTGATGAGCAAAAAGGACGCGAAGCCAAGGTTGATAAGATGGGTGCTGCTGCTACAGGAGTTTGATATTGATATCCAGGACAGAAAGGGAATAGAAAATCAAGCGGCTGACTACCTGTCCAGGCTAGAGAATCAAGAAATGCAAGCCCAAGAAGGTGAAATCAAGGACGCATTTCCTGATGAAAGCCTATTTAGAGTTGAAGGTAGGGAACCTTAGTATGCGGACATAGTCAATTATTTAACCACCAAGCAATTTCCTCGAAACTTCAACTCTCAGGAAAAGAAGCGGTTAATTCATGACAATAAGTTTTATTTTTGGGATGAACCATTTCTATATAAACAAGGCCCTGACTCCATAATGCGTCGATGCATTCCGGAGAAGGAGACACAACGCATATTAGCTGAGTGTCATGACTCTCCGTACGGATGGCATTTCGGTGGGCAAAGAACTGCAGCGAAGGTCCTTAAAAGCGGATACTTTTGGCCCACCCTCTTTAAAGATGTGAGGGAGTTTGTTCGAAAATGTGACCCCTGTCAACGCACTGGGAATATTTCCTCAAGGGAGGCAATGCCCTTGAACAATATTCTCGAAGTTGAGCTGTTTGATGTTTGGGGCATAGATTTTATGGGACCTTTTCCCCTGTCCTGTGGCCAACAGTATATCCTGCTTGCAGTAGATTATGTATCTAAGTGGGTAAAAGCAGTAGCTTGTGCTAGGAATGATGCGTCCACTGTATCTAAGTTTCTTACCAGGAACATCTTTACACGCTATGGAATGCCAAGAGCCCTGATAAGCGACGTAGGTACGCACTTCATTAATTGCATCATTTCCAAATTACTTGCAAAATATAATGTTAGGCACAAGATCGCCACTGCTTACCACCCACAAAAAAACGATCAAGCGGAAGTATCAAATCGAGAAATCAGGTCTATCCTAGAGAAAGTCGTCAATGCAATGCAGAAGGATTGGGCATAGAGGCTGGATGAAGCGCTCTGGGCCTACAGGACTGCTTACAAAACTTCTATAGGTATGTCTCCATACTCTCTTGTATTTAGAAAAGCTTGTCATTTACTTTTAGAGTTGAAGCATAAGGCGTTTTGGGTAGTTAGAAATTAAACATGAACTTGGACGCTACAGGCGCTCAACGCAAACTTCAGCTCAACGAGCTCGAGGAGTGGCGATTGAATGCATACGAGAACAACAAGTTGTACAAAGAAAAGACAAAGTGTTGGCATGACCAACACATCAGTAAGAAAGAACTTGTTGTTGGCAAAAAAGTTCTATTGTTCAATTCACGTCTGCGTTTCTTTCCAGGAAAACTAAAATCCAGGTGGTCAGGACCTTTTATCATTAAGACAATCTTTCCATATGGAGCTATGGAAATAACGCGAGAAGATGGAACCAATGCATTCAAAGTAAATGGCCAGAGAGTGAAGCCTTACTTTGAAGATGGACTGGAACGACAAAAGTCATCTCTCGCACTATGCGAAGCCAATTGAGGCCCGCGTCAAAGTATCATTGGGTTTGCATCGCCATATATTCCAGGGACGCTTCCTCTATCCTTATCTTTTTGCATTCTGTATTTTACGATGCGTTTGAGTTTGTTGATTTATTTGTTTGGTTTTTTTAAGATTGTTATTTGCTTTTGCTTTTATAAAAATTGGAAACTTGTTTGTTTTTATTTAAAAGTTGTGTATAATCGAGTTAGGAATAATGGACGCGTTAGACGCAAGTCTAATGCATGGCCCGGTTGAAGAGACGTGTCTCGAGAACACAAAAACACTCGAGATGTCCCTTCAGCTTTACATTTATTATAGACGTCAGGCACCGCCTGATGTCAGCCACTAACCCTCTCTTAGGCTATAAAAGGACCCAACGATTCAAAGTTTTCTTCTTCTTCATTTTCACTCTCGAGCTCTCCAAAACAAAAGAAAGAAAAAAAAAAAAAAAAAAAACCTCTCTGTCTCCCTCGCTTCTGATTCGCTCGAGCTTCTCCGGCCACAATGCCATCCGCCTTAGATAGCCAGAACCAGACCGTGAGCTTTGGGAACGACTCACTGGTAAGTTCTTTTTTCTCGTCCTTTGTTTCGATTTCACCTCCCCCGAGCCCTAGAAAAACCACCAAAACCCTCACCCAAACCAAACCCACACACGGCGGAGCCACCTCTTCCCAGCGGTCGCCTGTTTCAAAACCTTCCACAGCCCCCACGAAACTCCCTTCCAAAGCCTCCAAAGCCATCGTTACTCCTTTAGCCAAGATCCCTCAACCTAAACTTAAAACCCTTCAACCAAAACCCAAAACTACCCCCAAGCCAAGGGCCAAGACACCTGCAAATCCAAGGACGTGTCCGTCATCTACGGCCGCCTCCAAACCCTACACCAAGCCTGCCTCACCACTAGTCATCCCTAGCATCACTATGGTGGATGCAACGCATAATCCACTCCCAGCCTACGTCCACAACGCACCGTCACCAGCTATGCGTCCACCACTTCCACTTTCTATTGAGCCCTTGGCAACCATTTATCCAGTGGAATCAGATGCGTCGAGCCAACCATCTCATTCGCCCATCCTTATATCTTCCTTTGGGATGCCTCATACCCCAGTGGGCACCCCTCCATTTACTCTACCTCTACCACCATCTGACAGTCCTGTGTCAGAGTGCAATCTTGAAGAGTTGGCAGAACTAGCTCGACTGGACGAGCAAGAGGTTTTTGGTGTGATCTTGGCGTCCCTCAATCAAAGCCAAGAGGAAGAGCGGGTGATGCATCACTTGGGTTAGACGAAGCGGAGTGGTATGCTATGATGCTTGAAGAGGAATTAGAAGAAGAAGAAAAGGAAGAAGAAAATAGAGAAGGGAGAATTGGCCCTCACGCATCTTAACCACGCCCATCCGACGTGAATGAAGGGCCTTTAAAATCAAAAAGAGTAACAAGAAAAAGAAGATTGATATTGGAGGAAGAAGAAGATGATCAATCTGCATCTGGACCTGAGGGTGCAATGCATGAAAACAACAAGGCACGACGCACTAGAGCAGAAATTGGAAATCTACCAGCCCGCAAGGCAAGGGCGAAGGAAGATGAGTCTACAAAGGGAATTGAAGAATGAACTGAGAGAACTGGCAGGGGAAGCAAAAGAGCATGCAGCAGGAAAACGCAAGGTAACCGACGCGTTACCTAAGAAGACCTCGAGAAAAAAGCGTCAATTTAGTGACATACTCATAGAAAAGGGCTTCTTTCTCGAGTGCCACCCACTGCCAATTTACATAACTGAGACAATAAACGCATTGCGCTGGAATCAGTTCTGCATTGGGCACACCCGTATTTGGCCCAACCTCGTCTGCATGTTCTACAACATTGAGTTTGATATGGAGAAGAACACAGCTTTTGTTGATGGGGTGTTAGTGCGTTTCTCAGCTGACAAAATAAACGAGGTGTTCAACATTGATAGTAATCCGAACGCGGAAGGAAATCGCATCTTGGAGTAGCCTATGTCAAGCCAATTAGAAGATGTGTTAACGACAATAGCCAAACTTGGAAGCAAATGGCAAACATCGAGAAACGGGGCAAAAATGTTAGCTTCTAGGAATTTAACTCCAAATGTAAATTTGTGGTATTACTTGATCAAACGGAGCATCATGCCTACAACGCATGATGAAACATTATCAAAGGAACGCGTCCTGGCTACCTATTGCGTCATGCAGTGCATCCCTTTGGACGTTGGAAGAATTATAAGGGATCAGATCAAGGCCATCAAGACTAAGCCATGAGAGCAACTCTACTTTCCATGGCTGATCTGTGCATTGTGCGAACGCGGAGGCATCCCTCTGGGGGATGATCATGAAGATATTGATGGCTTGATAGACATAAAGTTAGTGAGGCGTCTACTTTGAGGTTCGCCGCATCAACCTACCTTACCTGCCAAGGAAGTGGTAACCAAGCCTCGATCATCCAAACGAGCACCCAAAAGAAGACGCGTCCAAATTGTTGAACACAATGATGAATCTTCAGAGCACAAAGAACATGAAGCTGAGCTTGATCTTCCGACTGAAGAAGCACAACACCCCTCAATCTTACTTTCCATGACTCACCATTGGCCCCACCAGAAGGGAGTCTTGATCAAACGCACCAAGAACCAACTCATATAAATCAGGACATCCCTTATTCCCTTCCTTCGCCCCAACCAAGTCCAATTCCCAACTTTGTGCCTCCTTCAATAATTTTTGAGCCAACTGGGCTAGGGTCAAGCAACGCAACAAATTTTGAAAACCCAGTTGGAAGAAATGAAAAACCAACGCCAACTCAATGCAATGCATACTTATAAGAGTTGAAAACTTTTATCAATGATCAGCTCAGACCACTGGCCGCGTCTATCGAAGGTCTTCAGCAACAGAATTGGGTTCTAAGGGATTATCTAAGGCAGCAAACAAGACGGATGCAAGACCAATTGTTTACACAACGCAATACATCAATCAGGCTTGGTTGGAATGTTTGCTCTGCCTCCACTGCCTGCCCATCTTAGAAACCCCTTGCATTTTATGGATGAAGACCCTGAGGAAGAACGCAGAGATGACGCGCCAGCACAATAGGGTTTTGGGGTGTTTGGTTATTTTTGTATTTTGATTTAATTGTTCTTTTGTATCTGCTTTGACTTGTTTGTTTACTTCATGTGAATTTATGAAAATGAATGAGAAATTCCTATCATTTTATTCATCGCGTTTAACCTTGGCATACTTGATTTTTGTTCTTTAGATATTTTCTATCTTGTGCTCTGACTGACCTCAATGATAACAACTATATGAAATCTATAAGCATTAGGAAAATCAACAAGGTCTGAACTTCTCAGGTTATGTTTACCTTCTAACGCGTACAAGCTTTAAGTCTTAAACTCATTTCAAACTCTCAAAGTCTTTTTGAAATTTTGTTTCTCTTTTAGCAATGAGGATTTAGCTCGTCTCCAAATTTGAGATGAGTAGTTCATCTCCAAATTTGGGGATGAGGGAAATCCGAGTTAAGACGCATCAAATGGGTACATCACAAATAAAAGGGAACAAAATAAGAAAAATGTTAAATGCAACTCCTCTGTCATTACTTCAAAAGAAAAACCTTAAAATGGCATGAGTTTAGTTGGAATAGGCACTTAGCCATAGTTGGATGCTCGCATGACACCAGTGGGGGCAAGCCAAAACAAAGTTAAGTCTCCTAGACCAACGCGTCCCATATAATTTCTCTATCTAGTCTGAAGAAATTATATCTTGAAATGCATGAATATTAGATATGAGTTTAGTTGTGAAGGGTTCCCACCCGTAGTTGGATGCTCACATGACACCAGTGGGGGCAAGCCAAAACGAAAGTGGGATACCTGGAACAACGCATGGGTAAGTAAGTTCATAATTTTTTTTTCTTTTTATCTGGCATTTATTGTAAAAAGTGCATCTAACGCATTGCTGGTTTAGAAAAAAAAGGGGAATGTTTTGAGAAATGAAAGAAGTTGTGATACAAGGCTTACTGCACCTGAAACTAGACGTTAGTCCTTTTAGAAAAAAGTCAAACTGAGTTATATTTTCCAAACTCTTATCTCAATCTTATGACTGAATATGATGAGAGGCGAACTCCGCACACTTAAGACAAAGGAGATGACAAAGAATTATTTTGGAATGCTTGAGGACAAGCATTGTTCAAATTTGGGTGTGGTGATAACTTGTAGAAATACAAGTTATTTTTTCTCTTAAGTTGGAACAACTAAGGTTTTTAATGATAGATTCTCCTCATTTTTAGAAGAAACGCATGGATTTATTCAAACATTAGCAAACTCATGCAAAAATAAGTTTTATTATTAAATATCGCGACACTAACCAATTGTATTGCAGGATTTTAATGCAAGGATTAACACTAAGGCATTAGACAAGTGTCGCAGGAAAAGCTCTAACGCATGGGCCATGCGTCGGAGGGAGTTCAACGCAGAGAAGATTCATTGGTCCAGGCTGATTGTGTCACATCACCAATTGCAAGTATGGGCACCTACAGCAGGCGGCATCTGAAAAGCTTCAATGTAGCAGGCGGCGTCTGAAAAACTTTCGAGAGTCAGGCGGCTAATCAAGGCATGGATTTTAATGCTGACCAGGACATGGACTTTAATGCTGCCCATTCACTAAGTGGACGTGACGAACGCCTATAAATAGATGAAGTCCCTTCAGAGTTAAAAAGTTCGGAAATTATAAAGATCCTTACTCTCTGTATATTGTAGTCATAATCCTAGTTCTGTAGAGGCTGTGTTGTGGTGCTAGATGATCAGAAGGGTTGAGAACCACCACCGCTAGTCAGGGTGAGGAGGAAGCTAATCTTGAGAAAGACACTTCATCCAATTCCTAAACAAGTGATTGTACACTGAGATTGAGCCAAAGAAATACAAGAATTGTATTCTTTAGCTTAACTCAATTTCCTTCTTCTCATTTATCACTTTCATTCCATTTGATTAAATATTGTTTTTGTAAAGACTCTTTGTTTCTTTATAAAATTCATATGTTTGATCCATCATACTTGCCATTGTTTATTTCTTGTTTATGTTGAATGCATTAATACTTTATGCACAACTTCATTCTAAAGCTCAAGCCAACTTGACAAATTGGTAAAAGCATCTTTAACTTAGATTGTTCAAAAGAATAACTAAGCTGCATTAAGTAGGATGCCTAGTACAGCTAGAGATAGACTTACTGGTGTCTATTGCATTTTGTGTTAGACGCATGCATCCTAGAGATAGGCTTTGTATGTCATTCGCATTGAGAAATGTTGAATGAAGTCTGACGTATAAACAAAAGATAAGCAAACCATTCCATCTCATTCACATCACATCCTAGTTGTGTACACTCGTCTTAGACCGACGTGTCCACTTACATTAAACTCCATTCTCACATGATCCATCACTAACTACTTAACTCTTTTGCATCTCTTGCACAGGCACAACAATGTAGTGTAAATAACATATTTCTCACATTTATTTAGGAAAACCCCTATAGTAGATACAACGCAAGGTCTGCGTTTGGTTAACTAAATCCCTGAGTTCGACCCTGGACTTACCAGGAACCTAAATTAGATTTATACTTAGATCTGGTTTAGGAAAACTTGAACGTCATTAGAAGGAGTTGTGTGCGTTCTATTGCATATATCTAACACCCCAATGCGTTACAATTACTTAAACGCATCACTTATACTTAGAACTATTCTTCCAATTTATTTTATATAAAATACTCCTAGAGCGAATCACGATAGGAAAAAACACAAACAGAGGTCATCAATGATCAGTATAATGGTGATTTTGTTTTTCCAAGATGTATAATTATCACTCGTTAGTTTTTCATGAAGAGCAGATTTGAAGTCGCGGATTTCATAATTATGTTGGGATTGGTGTCCTAATTCTCCCGGTGGTCTCGTAGTTTGTAAACATTTTGTACACATTGTTATTAATAAAAAAATGTTATTTTATAAGCATTTACTCAAATCCAATACACTAAGATCCGTGGTTATTTCATGTAACTTAAGCATATATGTGAGACATACAAGTGGATTATGCCTTAAGTAATAACCTAAATGGTCTATAGTAGATGAATAAAAGAGGGCTACCTTATCCTTATGACACTATGGATACGACCTGCTTTATAGATGTTTACAAGTGTTGTAAAGTGCTATAAATGGTCTGATCCTAACCATTCATGTGGAGACATGTGAGCTGGGGTATCCTATACAAAGAGTTTGTATAAGACCGGACCACGAAATGATTAGTCTCTTTATATAACGTCGTTGATAATTGAGACTTACATTTCACTAAAATGACCATAGGTGACATGACCTTAATCCTGAGTGAGTTGGAAACTCTTATTCATGAGGGCGGTCCTTTGATTATGGGTGAGAGTGGCCAGGTTGCCAACTCAACAAGCCTACTTTTTTGGGGATTCGTCTGATTGGGGAGCTGGGAACTCAGCTACACAAGACGAAATTCACTTCTTCCTCGAAGTAAGGATAAGTAAATAAGTTGCTCCCTTAAGGGCTGATTTTGTGTTTTGAACATAGTAGCCACACCCTCTCTTTGGAAGAGAGGACTCAGTCATAGTAGGACTATGAATTATTGTTTATTAGAGCAACACCCCCTAACAGTGGATATATTGATACTTTTATTACAAGTTTTGTCGTTTTCGCCATTTTTTTCTTTTCTTTTTCATTTTTTTTTCACACTTTTATTATCCTTGTCTTCATTTTGTTTTGTCTTGTTCTACTTTAGAGTACATATATTTTAAAATCATCTAATCTACCATTATATATAGATAATTGTCTCTTCACAATTGCTCATGCATTTGAAGTTTTGACATCTTTTCATGATTGTTTTTTCTTATGGAAAAATGTCTTTTCAGCTGGTATTCTCCCTCTCATCAAACTGAATTGGGTGGTTGTTTGGTTTTCTTTCACTAAAAAAAATATTAAGGATAATTTCATTGAGTAGTATTTTTTGATTAATAATAAAATGAAGTATATAACAAGATTTTTAAATAATTACAAATATAGTAAGATCTATCCAATGATAAACTTTATCATTGATAGATTTTAAGAGTTGGATCTAAATTATGCCATGTTTACAAATTCTTTTATATTATATTATATTTATTAATACTTTAGGTTTGAATAATATATTTGTAATTGTCCCTCGTATATAACACTTTTTTCTCCTTGTTTGTTTTGATAAATCGCTAACGATATCAATATCGTTTTCAATTTTATTTTTTTTATGTATGCAATAATATTTATTTTCTACTAATAAAAGCAATGTGAAAAGACTTTTAAAACCAGAAGAAAACGACAAGGAGGCTGTCACAGATCCAAAAATATTTTATGTCGAGGCCATGAATGTATAAGGTTAGAATTTAACCAATGAATTTCTAGATTTGTGGGTATATGTAATCCACGAACTTAAAAAAAAGTTGACTAATAGGTTCCTAAATTCTCAGTTTTGTTTCTAATACATCCTAAAGTATTTTCATCAAACAAAATCTTTAAATATCAATTTATCATTCAAATCTCTTACAAATTTAAATATACTGAAAATTAAATGTTATATTCAAGGTTTGAAATATTGAGATCCCCATTTTATAAAAATATCGATATCGATGGAAATTTTGAACAATTTTATGGAGATTATTGGAAATTGTAATAATTTATTAATGAAATTTTGATTGGTTGAATTAGATTATAATTGACCATTTTTAATCGTCTTTTCTATAAAGTAGGACAATATTTAGATGAATATTATAAAATATCTGTGTAAATATTGTTGTGAAAGCGGAAATTTAAAAAAAAAAAAATAACTATAAAATGATATCAAATATTAGAAATTAAAAACAAAATTAAAAGATATGAAATATTTTCATATAAAATGATTTTAAATTGTATTATAAAATGAAGTGGATACAAAAATTTTTTAAAAAAATCATAGCATTAAATTAAGGGCTACTTGCATAGATAGTCATTATACCATAAATATTTAGAGTTTACATAACAAGGGAAAACTAATTGCAAATATATTATAATGAAGATTTAGGCCCACAAGTCTGAAAAGAAGCCCTATTTCAACAAGCATCCTTCTTCCCGATATGGCCCATTTTCAATCCCTACCATCCTTGCAAATCAGGGAAGACAAATCAGTCACCACTGATAGCAAGTGTTCTTCCTTCGATTTTGTTCTGACCGTGTGATTCTTCTTCCTCCCTTCGATTTCGCTCCAAAATTTTAAAACGTACATCTCTTCTACTTCATTTCTTCGTATCTTCTTCCTCGTTTCTTTGTCACTTCTTCATTAATAGCAAACCTTTGAAAACGTAGGGCATTGTTTTTCTTCCGTTGACAGTAATAATTTCGATTCTTCCTAAAATGATATTTATTGATCTGTTGTTGATATGTTATTGATAGTTTTTTTATAGTTGTTGATATGTTTTTTATAGTTCATTGATTTCCTTCATATTAGGGCTACATGCATTCTCCGTCTTTTTTAGGTATTTCATTCATTTTTTATTATACATTTTGGTAACTGTGATAGGTTTTCTCTCTAAACAAAAATTAATTATGTAAAGTTTATTGTACTGTGTTTGATTATGTGTTAATAATAGTGGTTTTGATTCTATTGTTGTTGATTCCTCTTCATAAAATCAGTGTGAGTATGTTTGATTTCAATTTCAAATAATATTTGTTGATATGATGTTGATAGTTCATTGATTTCCTTAAAATTAGGGCTACATGCATTCTCCATCTTTTTTAGGTATTTCATTAACTAATTTATTACACATTTTGGTCACTATGATAGTTTTTCTTTCTGAACAAAAGTTGATTATGTGAAGTTCTTTATACCGTGTTTGATTGCTAATTTTGTTTGCAAGTAATCATAATTATGTTTTTTATGTATGTTGTTCCTGTTGATTGTAATAATAATATGTTCATAGTTTGTTGGTGGATTTATCTTTGTTTCCTATATTGTGATTTGCTGATTGTTTATTTATGCTTATATTTTTTATAGCCACTATCAACATTACTCTTTTATTGTTATCACTAATAGGATCTATCAAAGATAGTATCACTAAGAGTATATAACATTAGAAGGATATCATTGATAGCATCTTTAAGTGATATCCCTAATAGGCTACTATCAATGATATGAATGTAGTGTTTCCATTAAGTGATATTGTTGTTGTTTGTTTTTAGTACAAATGGAGAAACGAAAGAGAAAATTATTGGAAGGATCAACATCATCTGGAAAAAAGCACAAAAAGTTCAAGGTCTACAATCTAAAGATATTTTATAAATTTATATACATTTGTGGTTGCCTTTTTCCTGTATTTATGTTATTGTTATATAAACAGAAAAATATATTAATTGTTCCAAAAAATGAATGGAGAAACCCATTGAAAGTCAACTCCTTCATAACGTTAGAAGTCCTATCCAACATAGGAAAATTGGATAAGCTATCACTCCAACAATTTAAGGAAAGTCCTTTTGGGCACTTCTTAGACATGAAAATGAAAAGAGTGTCTATCCAACTCATATCACACCTGATTAGAAGACAATGCATGACTATGAAACAAAATATCTTGGATATTCATAATTTGGCATCAAGGAATTTTGTTGAATAACAAGTTTAAATTGTGATGATTACCCTGTAGATGGTATTGATAATAAAAAAGAATCAATGGACAACACAATTAGGAACTTTTTTAAGACAAATACAAAAATTATAAGGAGAGGTCTCCAACCTACTTTTAATTTATTAGGTTCTGATGCCAATATACTCATTGATGTAAAGGTCAAACTTGCACACTTGTATTTTTCAGAAAGATTTCTAATTTCTGCACAAGGACATAACAAAGTAAGTTGGAAACATTAAAAATGTTGGATGATGAAGAAAAGTTTAGATTTTATCAATGGGGCAGAGTGTCCTTTGAACTGACTGTAGAGTTTTTTAGGAAAGGTGTCATCAATAAGCCATCTTCAATTTTCCTCCAAGGATTTATACTTTCTTTGGTAAATTGGACTTTCAAGATTATACCAAGATTATCCAATCCTACTATTGGAATTTCTCGAAGAATAAGAAGAGATGGACCTAGAATTACTCAATGGGAATCTCAAGAACATAATGATTGGCAAAACATTAGTAGCAATATTTTTTAAGCCACTGAGGGTAAGTCTTTTATCATTGTTATGTCCTTTATTTATGTATTATTAGTATGCTATCAAATGATAGAAACTATCACTGAAACATAAGTGACAGCTTCTATCACTAATAACTAACTAATGGCATAGAAGATACCACTGATTTCAAGTTATCAGTGATAGCTTCTATCAATGATTTTGAGTTATCGTGATGTGATAGCTTCTATCATTGATAGCATACTATCATAGATAGAAGCAATCAATGACAACTTGAAATCAATGATTGTTTCTATAAACATGTTATCAGATAGTGAAAGTATCACTAACATCTTTAGTAATCTTTTAGTTTACTATTGCTTCATTGGTTCCAACTAAAGAAGAATTACAATCAAACTACTATGGGTATTCTATGGAGCTAGCAACAAAGTAGATGGAGATTGAAAAGGAAAAGGAAAAAGAAGGGAAACAAATATCAATTGGAAGAATAATAGCATCACTATAAGAAGGAATTAAAGAACTAAAAAAAAGGACAAGAAGACATTAAGAAGACATGCATGAAATACACAAGGAGATTCTTGATATATTGGGCCACATAAAAGAAGCTATCAATGATCAACTTCCACAAAAAGACGAAGGTGGTGAAAACTAATCTCAAGAATCTCTTGAGAAAAATAAAGCGCCATCATCCAGTTTAGAGCTTTTACTTGCAAGTTTGGAATTTATAGATATTGGAGGTAAAGAGGTAAAATTTGTGATTTTTTTTTTTTTTTTTGTATTAAAGAAGTACAATAACATAAATTATATATGTATGCAGACCGAAGCTGAAACTTCTAAGAAGAAGGAGGCTCAAGAAAATGGTGTTTAAGAAATTAAGGACAAGGAGGCTAAAGAGAATGACCAGCAGAAACAAGATAATGAAAATGTAGAATTAAGCCACATAAAGGAAGGTAAGTATTGATCGATCGATGTTTTTAAGTGTAGGATTAGTCTGTTATCAGTGATATCTGACATCATTGATAACATACTATCAGTGATAGCATACTATCAATATAGCATCTATCAGTGATAATATAAATGATAGGAAACTTTATTTACTTTACTGATAGCATATTGTTAGATGTCATATCATTTTTTATTTCATGATTTCAGGTTGTTGAAAAGATTCTTAAAAATAGTCCAAAAAAGTATAGACCAAAGGTTGCAATTGAAAATATAGAGGAACTTGTCGTCGAGATGAGACCATAGGGACAAGCAAAACCAACCAAGAAAATTTTGGAGAATGCAAAAAAAAAAAAAAAAAATCTTAAAAAAAAAGACAAAAAGAAGGTCTCTCCAAACATGTCTCCCAAGGTGTCTCCAAGCAAAGCTACAAGGCATTCTTCAAAGTGGAAGGATGACGCTCCAAGCTTTGATCTCAAAATATCATAACTTTGATTCCTATTTCTTTGAAAATAGATAGACTTTTGTGGCCAGCATGGGGTAAAGGGTACAAGGATGTTTAAGTGTACCATTCGTTGATATAACTTGGGGAGTAAGGTCAGATTGACAACACAATGGGATACGTGGCTCAACCAAATGAAACCTTGGCCAAGCCAAGGATAAGGTGGAGGCATGAAGAAGCATACAAAAGGCTGGAATGCCATCTCAGGAAAAAGCTATGCGTTGGACACCCTTAGAAGAAGACACATCTAATTGCATGCAAATAGGAGTTGGCAAGAGTTATGCATTAGTGCAACATGAAGAAGTCACTTGGATTTCATGAAGTAGGAGGTGGCATGCGTTGGTGGCTTGAGAAGATGAAAAAGATGGTTGAGTTTGCCTATAAATACCCTTCAGGGAGTCACCTCTCACTACATAACTCTCAAATCTTGCAAGAGGACTAAAAAAAAGAGTGATTGAAGAGAATTGGAGAAGACCATGCGTTGGGGTGAGGGGCCATGTGTCCAAACTTAGTGTATTATGTGTTGATCATGATGATCCATGCGTCCAACTTGTATTATGGAAGACTGTCATGCGTCCAACAATTGTCCTGAGTTAGTTTGAACCTTGTTTTATATCTGTTAAGTTGGTAAGCAAACTTTAGGGTCATAAAGGTATTCTAAAGTTAATTTAGCCCTAAACACGAGATCCTAAAGTTATTTTGACTCAAGTATAGGCTCGAGATTTGAGGAAGAACTCGAGAAGCTAAGTAGAAAACTAGGAAAAAGAGCTACTACCGGTTAAGAGTGAGTAAAATGTTTTTCAAAATAAATTAATGATTTCATGATATAAGCTTATTACATGATTTACATAAGAGTTTTCCCAAGCATGCTGTTCTTAAAGTTTTAAAATGAGTTTTAAGTATGCTTTTCTTATAAATTTTTTTAAGCATACTTGAGTTTTAATGCTTCGAAGCATATTTTACAAAGCATTCTTTGAATTGAGTTATTCCTCAGTAATTCTATATTTATGATGTTTATGCTACTAGAATGCTTGATGTTTCAAGATCAAGTACTTAAATAAATGGGCTAGTTGCATAAGTAGAATTCAAGTCCAAAATAATAGAATATATAGTACAAGGATAAAATAATTGCATATATAAATCAAAAAATGGTAAACGACTAAAAAACCGATGCCTAGCCACCATTTTGCTCGTTTCTTCCCAGATAACTACTATCAGTTGCTATTGCTGATAGTTGCTATCAGCGATAGCTTTCAATTTGAGAAAAATTAATACAATCTTGAAATATTAACTTTTAATTTGCTATCAATTATCAGTAGCTATTATTGATTCATTTTCATCAATTGGAATCAACCTTCAAATATCAATCCTTAAAGCTATCAGTGGTTATCAATGATAGATTTATAAATAGTGATCAACTTTGAAAGATGACCAACAACTTTGATTAGCACAGTAGCTATCACTAATAATCTTTTATCATGGCTATCACTGATAGCAGCTATCAGTCGCTATCACTGATAGACTTTCATCCATTAGAATCAACATTGAAATATTAACATTTAAGGCTATCAATGATAGACTTCTATAATTGTTTATCACCTTTGAAAGAAACTCGATATATAGATATCACTAACATCACTCATATTGTGGTTCTCGGTGATGGCTTCTTTCACTGATAAGATGCTATCAATGATCTCACTGATATCATGCTATCAGTGATAGTTCTCAATCACCGATAACGTGCTATCAGTGGTAGCTTCTGTCACCGATAACGTGCTATCGAGTAGCTTCTATCATCGATAACATGCTATTAGTATTAGCTTCTATCACTGGTAACATGCTATTAGTAGTAGCTTCTATCAATCATAGTCGTTGAACACCTTTTTGCCCATTTCTTGTCCTTCCCAAACATTTGTCACTTTTCTTTTCGATGATAGCTTTTATCACTAATAAACATGCTATTAGTGATAACTTCTAGGCATTCCACTTACATTTTAGTTCAAGATTCAACTTTATTAATTAAATTCACTAAGTTGGCTATCAATGATAGATTTCTATAAGTGGCTATTAACTATGAAAATATAATCAAAGATTAAGCTATCAATGATAGAAAATATTAGTGGCTATCACTGATAGACTTTTATTTACTATTTATATTTATTATTTGTTATAATAATCAAACTTAATGATTGGCTTGTTTATGTTAAGTCACTTATGAATTGAGTACTTTCAAGTCTTGGGTACGAAATTCAGCCTCATAATTCTTGTGAAAAAAAAAGGAAGAAGAAAAAATTCAAATAAAGGGGAAAAAAACAAGAGAAAGAGAAGAAGCAAAAACTGAAGAAAGGAAAGAAAATTAAATAAAAAAAGGAAGCAAAAATCGGAGAAATGAAGGAAAAATTAAAAAAAGAAAAAGAAAAGGAAGAAGCAAAAAATCGGAGAAAGGAAAGAAAATAAAAATAAATAAAAGAATAAGCAAAAACCGAAGAAAGAAAATAAAAAAAGGAATAAGCAAAAATCGAAGAAAGAAAAGAAAATTAGAAAAAAGAAAAAAAGAAAAAAGAACGAAATGAAAGAAAATAAAAAATAAAGGAAAGAAAAAGAAAGGTTAAAAGAAGGAAATGAAAGAAAATAAAAAATAAATGAAAAAAGCAAAAATCGAATAAAGAAAAGAATAAAATTAAAAAAAAAATGAAGAAGCAAAAATGATAAAGAAAAGAAAATGCCAGTGTAGCAGTAGTTCCTTTCTTTTCAAGCCTTGCCACCACTCCGAAAGCCTGATTCGCTGCTCTCTAAATCATTCCGAAGTACAGTGTTTTTCTACTCGTGTTCAAAAGATAATCTCGCTCTCACGAGAGTCAGCCCACTCTCCGCTCTTACGCCTCAAGGTTCTCTCTCGAGTTGCCCTAAGCGATCTCCGACGTCTTTACTCTTCTCTTGCTCCGCCTTAAAATAAAAAGGAAAAACTATGGACAAAGACGTGTTGAATTGGTGGAACTAGTTAACCACTCCACCCCTTTTCTGAAGGATGCCTCTGGTATTTATAGAACTTCCAGGGTGAAAGGCAACTTCTCTCTCATGATTGCGCAAATGGAACGGCTTTAATTCCTGACTGATGCGCCGAATATTTGTCACTGAAAAGCTGAATGTACTTGTTCATTAGCGGCTGTCAACTTAATTCGGATTCGACTGTCATCTGCTTTCTGCCCCATCGTGATTAATTATGTCTTTCCCCCAGATGCGCCGACCAAGTTGCAGCAATCCTTCTTGGGCAAATGTTTGCAAGCATAATCATTGAAAAGCCTTGCGGTAATGCTGCGATCGACCAATGATTTCCTATGATCGCAATTTTCGCCTTGTGTCAACGCATATTCTACATAAAAACATAAAAATCAACTGTTTCTATGCGCTAAACGCATGCGGCCGCAATATAATAAACTTAATGCTTTTTGGACGCAATTTAACATATTTTCTCAACGCAAGCCAACATTGTCTAAGAACTTAGCACTATGATAACGTGCATTTCTGCCTGTTATCAATTAGCAAACGCGTTAGACGATAAGGCGTCGATGTTAAACGATAGAGCTAAACGATGGGCACAGTAGTTAAGCGATAGGCTATACGCGAGATCGTGGAGAGCAAGATCGCTGAGAACGAGATCGTTTACTAAACGATTAAGCTACATGATTAGGCGTTAATGCTAAGTGATAGACGATTATAGTGAGAGACTCATTAAACGATGAAGCTAAGCAATGAAGTGCAAGAGTTGCACGATGGACTAAACGATAGAGCGGTGCTAAGGCTTGCATTACCCCAGACTGATGAGCTCATCTAGACAAATGGCTATACCAAGAGATGGTTAGACTTGAGTTAGTAAGAGCTGTACGAATTAAGTTTCATACAAATGAAGTCTTATGCATGAGGAAGAAAACTCAAGTAGGTGTGTGGCATGGAAGTAGATGAATGGTACAAACACTCCAAAGTAGGAGGTGTCTTACATTGAGACTTGGTAAAGATGATGAGGATCATTTTCTTTGGCCTATAAATACCACCACAAGATGTCTCTTTAAGTCATAAGCCAAATCCTCTTCAAAGAGCGTAAGGAAGAGTGTTAGAAAGTGGATTTAAAGGAGACCATGCGTCAGTCATGAAGTTCCAAGAGGAGGAGATGTTGTCGAACAGTAAAGTCTGGAAGAAGAAGGAAAAATTGAAGAAAATAAAGAAAATAAAAAGACTAAAAAAAGAAGGTGAATAACAAGATAAGACAAGGGAGGGCGAAATTAGAAATTAAAAAAAAAAATCAAAGATTGACTAGTCAACTCATCTATATTTGCAAATATTTTAAAGATGTAACATATTTTTAGATTTTTTCTCTTATTCTACTATGTATTACAAATAGCCTTAATAAATTTGAGATGTTATAATATTTTAATGATGAAATCTGATACTAAAGGACTAGAAGAAGGTATCTGGGTCAGTTTTTGAGAAAACTCGATGCTGAGGGACTAAAGGAAGGTATCTGGGTCCCCTAGTACCTAAGGTATGATGGTATCTAGGGCTTAATCACATGCACGTAGGGATTATTCGACGTTGGTTGTGTTGAGATTACTTCACACCAACTAAGGACTCGACATTGAGCGATTGAGCAAAGGGCTCTCCCTCAACTAAGGTTAGAGGATGATGGTTTCCAAACAAAGTAGATGTTATTCGATGTTTCCAAAGTTTTATAACATTTTCTAGAATGTTATACTTGATGCTAAAATTTGAAATATCGAAGTTTACAAAATTGATATTTGAGTATGATTGTGTTTGGAAACATGTTTTAAATGCCACTCACTGGGCGTTACTCATTCTTTTCCAGTCATACACTTTAACTCCAAGTAACTATCTACACCTTGGAGCCTAGTTGATCTGCCAGTTCACTACACAAAGGTCCAAAACTATAGGGATAATTAGATGGTTGAGTTTGTAAATTAATATGTGCATGTTAGGGATAAGGAGATATTTGGTTGATTGTCTGTCTTATCACTGATACACTAAGAGTGTGAGTGCCCAAAGGCAAAGAAGGACAATAGATGCCATAAGAGAGTTGGCACTCGTTGTCGTCACATTTCCTCCTAAGCTGGAAGGGTAATCTAGGGAGGGGTGTAACAAGGAACCTCTTGAGGTAGTCTCATTGAGCTAACACCTTCTCCACTATCTTCTTAAATCTTTCTTTTAATTGAACCTCCTCAATGCAATAAGATCAGCCTAGGTGACAAGTGCATCATGATCATGAGGTGGGTGTACCGATGTCTGATTCTCATTTTCTGCAACATTCTCAATGGGTAGGTTACGTCCACCCCTCCTACCACCCTTCCTTCCTCCATGACTACCCTTTCATGCACTTCGACGTGGCGACATTTTCTACCATTTACAATCAACCTCATTTAATTTCTCAGTCAAAGTAAACAATCTAATATCATCCTTAAAGAAAATAGGTAGGTTACGCAAATACAATTTTTAGGACACCTTAACTCCAAACATACCTAGCGAGGACGAAGGATTCGTAAATAGCCATAAGGTATACATAACCAAGACTTACATTGTAAGTTAATCTACAAAACCTAAAACTTAGACTCAGATACCAACCGTAACGACCCTTACCTTTCAAGTACTCAAGTACTCTTACAAGGGTAGTTTCTCATAATATACATTTAAAACCCAAATACTTTGACCATAAAATTTATTAAAACAATAAAGACAGTTTTTCCAAAACAAACTAGAAAATAAATAAATAACAAATAAGTTAAACCTTTGTTTCAAGTTCCTAAAATTGTTTGCAAAGAAATTAATCAAAATAATAAAATAAAATTTTATGTTCAATATTAAAATTTTCAAATAACTTTAAAAAAAAACATAGCCTAAGCGAAAGCGATTTGTTCTGTCCCCTTATGGCATAGTCACGGGCCCTTTCCTCACTCGCCAATCTGTTCCCACCCTTCCTGAAAAAAAACATAAATTAAGAAATGATGAATATAAAAATATTCAATAAGTGACTCTCTATTGGAGTCGTTTGGGTGATCTGTTAACCTAGCCTAACGATGGCATGATGTACATAATATAGCATAGCATAACATATCATGACATAGGTATTGCTCTCGTAGAACACCAAGATAGTCATGGGTGTGAACCCGTAGTAACATAAATCATAGAAATAGTAATGATCACATAGGGACACCGAATAATCATAAGTAGTGAATCCGAAGGCTCACTAACATAAGATGTACACAACCCAATAGGTGAGTTAATAGCTACCCAGCTACCCTTTAGCCTAGCATGCACACAACCGTCAAAGAGGCTGACATAAGTCATAGTTCATGGCTTTCTAATATATTCATAACGTGGCTTAAAAATTACATAGCTTAATAAGTCAATTTGTCAGCAAATTGCATACTTTTATGGTACCATCTAGATAACATTTTCATTTAATTTGAGTGTCCAACTCCCTCCAACTCAAAGGGAGTTCCAGTAGAAAATCACTTGCATCATACTTATTAACAAAGTTATCTTCTTCTTAGAACGGAATAATCTTGAATCAAACTCTTGATACAAACCAAAAATATGCTTAACTCCAAATTCAATCCAAAACAACCCCAAACACCCAAAATAGAACTTTGATTGACATACAAATCATAATAACAACAACCAATCACCTACCAAAATCGAATCCGGCGAAATCCGAGGTTGAGCGTCGATCAGAACGACGACGTGGGTAGAAAAGTGGCGGAACGACCGATTGGCTGCAGAGGGAAGTGCGATCTGGTGCGTCTGGCAGCGGCGGTCGTCGGTGGGTTCGTGTGCGGTAGGTCCCTGACGGTCGGTGGTGGACCGGAGGAAGGGCGGCGCGGTGAGGGCTGGCGACTATGGTTGGTTAAACGTGAAGAAGAAGATGGAGGGGGGTTCTCCAGCTGGGCTGAGCACGTGAAGGAGAAGAGGGGAAAATCTTTTTCTTTTTTCTTTTTTTTTAAAAAAAATTTTCTGCACGCGTCTGAAGGAGTACTTGATATATACACATATATTTCTTTTCCTCTTCCTTCAATAAAATAAATATATATATATATATATATACTTCATCCTTTCAATCATATCAATCCCAAATCTCTCACCTCAGCACACTTTTATTTAGTTTTCTCCCAAAAATTAAATCTATCAACTTAAATTCAAATAAAATCTAAATTTTAAATCTCCATACTAATTATTCACATTTCTTAAATTAAACCCCATATTCTCAAATCCTCTTGATTAAACTGAAACTCAATCCATATTTAAATTCCTTCAAATCTTTTATAAAATCAATCCAAATTAATTATCTTCTCCCACTATCTCAGATTTTGGTTTCAAATACCAAAAGTAAAATAAAATAAATTCTATAATTTGAGCTACTCATTTAGGAAATCTCATACAAATAACTTTAAATCCAGCAGACACAATTTACAACATCATCAATGGAGGCACCATGAATTACCTTGTTTGGGTCATACCAAATCGCCCAACAAACGACAGCCAAAATTTCCAATTCATCACAAGAGAAAATAGAGGTGAGAACTGGATCCACCTGTCGACAAAGCTTAGATAAAAAATCATCAAAGACGAGTGGGTAGTCAGATACTAGACACCAAATGTAGAAAGCACAAGGGACAGTGAAAGAGGACATGGTCAAAACATTCAGATCCTCTTTACTTGGGGTAAAAAGGTACAATTTTCAATCCTTTTTCCTGGGCATGATTCTTGGAGATTTAAACTTCCGATTTTAAGGAACTAGAGAATAAATATTTTATTTGCAACATTATTCTCATCTTAGCATGCAATAAAAAAAAAAAAAACAAAAAAAACAAAACTTAATTTACCTCATTCATTATATTTCAAACATAGATAATATTCCTTGATTTGACTAGTAAAATGTAGCCATATTCGAAATTATTTAGTACAAATCTACATTATATTATAAAGCTCCAAGTTGGAAAGCCTTGGTATAGGAATAGCAACCAAGGGGTTCAACTTCCTGGTGACAATTCCAAACGTCTCTTCCGAATCAAGCTTTGAACCTTCAGGCAATTCCCACTCAAAAGCATGCAACAATGATGCTAATATTAAAACCAACAACCTCTCAGCTAAAGGAATCCCTGCACATACCTTTTTACCTGACCCAAATGGACAAAACTTTATGTTATTGCCAGTGAAATCATAAGCGTTTCTAGTAAATTCATTCAAGAATCTCTCAGGCCAAAAGTTTAACGGGTTGTCCCAAACTTTAGGGTCTCTTTGGATGGCCCAAATGTTAAAGTAGATAGCTGAGTTCTTTGGGATAGTGTACCCTCCAAGGATGATTGTTTGGGTAGCTGTACGTGGCACTAAAAGAGATAAGGGTGGGTGTAAACGAAGTGTCTCTTTAACCACTGCATCTAAATAGTGTAATTTAGATAAGTGAAAATCTTCTACCATTTGGTTTAATCCCACAACTTTTGTTAATTCTTCTACGACTTTCTTCATTGTGTTTGGTTGTTGCATCAGCTCTGCTATTGCCCATTCGATCGTAGTAGCTGTCGTGTCTGTTCCTCCAATGATGATGTCCTATTTTCAAAATCAAACAAAACTAGTACAAAGAGAAATGTTCGTAGGCATAAAGGCGCATTATATAAAATATAAATTCAATCCAAAAGAGTAAAATGCAATTTGATAGCAATTAGAAAGAAAAAACCTCCCTCACCATCTATTTTCATCTCAATACATCTTTTTTTTTTGGAAATTCTTGTGCTCTAGACACAAAATTGCTTAAGGATTTGTATGCTTTAATTTATCCAAATAAATGATTTTTAAAAAGAGTTTAGGTAAATTATGTTTATTTCAATTATGTATAAGCGGTAATTCTCCTAATTAACATATTCCTCGTATTCTTTGTGATAGTCTTCCATTCACCTTTATAAAGATATACTGATTATTCAATTTAAGATTAACACATCAACATGATATCAGAGCCCATATATTATGGTGTTGCATAGTGGCCTTTTCCTAAAATCGTGGTAGTCACTCAAAAATGTTGCAGTCACTTAGGTTTGCAACCACTCACTTGTTCGTAGTTCACTCAGATCTAACTGCGGTTATTCATTTGTGGTCACCGTTGTGAATAAAATTGAATAGGTAGCCCACTTTTTAAAAATATTAGTAATTGACCTTCTGCTAACATCGTGGATGAGTGAAGTTACGGACTTGCACTTCCTTTAAATTTTTTCTTTCTTTTTTTCTTGTTTTCTTCTCTTCTTCTTCCTCTTATTCTCCAGGGATCAATTGGGCGGTTCTTTCAAATTCTTTATTTCTTTTGTTGTTCTTCTTTTGTTCTCTTTTTCTTCCTCTTGTTCTCCAACAAGCGACCAAATCAAATCCGGCGAGTCTACTCGAGTCTTTTTCTTCTATCCCACGTTTCAGTTTGTGTTACAAAACGAGATTGAGTGTCAAAGAGCGAGATGAGCAAGAATGGAGATAGGACAACGAGATCGAGTGAGATAGAGGAAAGCAATCATGAGAAAAAAAAGGAGATAGGACAACGGTGAAAGGTGAAAGGAAGCAAGATAGAGAAGATAAAGGGAGATCGAGAGCGAAGAGCGAGAAAGGTCATTCTGTGTGCGCACGAGGGTTTCATTTTAGTAATTCCACCTGAATTTGGCGTTAGCAAAAGGTAAAAAAAACCTTATTTTCAAAAAGCAAAACAAATCTCATTTTCTCCTAATTTGGATCATCCATACAAAAACTCCACCGTTGTGTGACTGTTTAGATCAGTTCATGTGACTATTTGTTTGTGGCTGTCATGTTTGGGTTTCCTCAAATTCTTTCGTGGTTGTCGTTCGTGGTTTTGCTTAGTTCTGCGTTCGTGGGTTCTAGATCTACTCTGAATCTGCTGCATATCTACTCTGAATTTCTTCTACTCTAGCACCATATCTACTCTGAGTCCTTTTGTGGCCAACGTCTGTCCTACTCTAGCTCTGTTAGTGACTTCTGGATCTACTCCGAGTCTTATCTAGATCGCACTACCTTGTCGATGACCTGCTAAGTTCGTGGGTATTTATTCCATTCGTATTTTTAGTTCTGCCATTCATGCTATGGGTCTCTTTTCGTGGAGCTATTTGTGTTTTCAGATCTACTGCCTACCAAACGCTCAGTTATATGCAGGGGTCTCAATTTTGTCTGATATAAGCATCACGATTTCATTTGCCATATTTAAGATGGTCAAACCGGCGTAGTTCATTCAAACAGGTTCAATCTGGCTTAGTCAAACCAGTTCAATTTGGTTCATATCGATTCAGTTTAGTTTGGTTCACTTATTTATTTGATTCAGCTATTTATTCACTGTTTCTGATGTAAAAAATCTACCAGTCTCTTCTCTACACATATTTCCAATTAAAAGGTCATAAATTTATTGATTGTTCTATAATTGAATATAAATATTGTCACAAAAGAGGTCATATTTTGGACATTTGTCCTATTCAATGCCTCCTCCTCTCAGTAGATCCACCACAACAAGGGACTTTTCTATAGTCGGTTCCTTCTCTGTTGTTGTTGCTACCTTCTCTACTAATGACTTTTTTTCTTCCTCAGTTCTCATTCAGTAATCTTCAATATTCATTAAACCAAGTAATCTCATTACATTCATCTACCCTTGCGATTACATTAGGTAATTCTTGACTTTTTGACATTGCTTGTTGTAATTATATGCCTTCTAATATCTTGCTTCTAGCATCCTCACTCCTACCTCATCACTTCCCTATATTCATGTTGCTAATGAAAATTGTATGTCAATTGTTTATCTTGGTATTTTTATCACACCCACCTTCAATTTTCCTTATACATAACATGTCCCTAATCTTAATTTCAATCTCGCTTTTGTTGGCCAATTATGTAACCTTTCCCTAACTGTTTGTTTTTCTCCTAATGGTATCATATTCAAGACCTAAAAACAGGATAGATAGTTGGTAGGGGCCACAAAGTGGGACAATTATTTAAGCACACATCTGTCAACTCTTTGGTTCTTCATCTATTTTTGCATCTTCGATGACTCTACCATCCATCAATGACATCTGCGTCTTGTTCATGCTTCGTTTGAGAATCTTCGTAAGTTAATACGAACTAACAATTTAAACAATGTTCCAAAATTTTCTCATTTGATTGTTTAAATTTTAAACTTGCAGACAATAACTTTGTCTTTCCTTCATTCATCCTCTTTATGTGATACACCTTTTGACTTAGTTCATTATGTTATCTGGAGATGTGTGCCCCCACTTCTACTATCAATGATTTTGTTATTTCATTTTGTTTATTGATGACCATTCACGTTTTACTTAGATATTTTTTTTTGAAAAGTCATTCTGCCTTTGATAACACCGAAAATGTGTTATCTTGCTCCGCTTCATTTAGGGTTGTTCCTAAATTTTACTTGCTCCACTTAATTCAGGGTTGTTCCTAAATTTTACATGTTTATTTGATGATTTTATAGGTTTTGGGCATCTTAGAGGTAGAGTCGGGTATTAGTGACGAAATGGAGCTAAAACAGGCGATAAGGAGCTTAATTGCACCAATCGGGAAGGAAGAGCTGCAAATGACGGTTTTCCCTCTACATGCATGGAGCCATGCTCAACCCTGAAAAGGGAGAATGCCTCAATTTCATGCAAAGCACACAGCGCTGCAGTGCTACCTAAGGCAACGCTGCAACGCTTCAAAGTTTGAATGCATGTTGTTTCTGTCAACATCGTGGCTCTATAGACTACCACTACGACACCATCCCGATTATTATCTAAACAACTTCAGCTGCCTAGGTTAAATATTATAGCTTGTGAGATTTTGATCATTATCTAAAATTCCATTGATTTGTCTTTGGATTCTTTTTCAGTCTTCGAATGCTTATGATTACATTTCTGCTTTGAGGTTGTATGATCATTAGCTAGGCATTGAATTGCAATACATGACATATGATTATGATGCAATCTAAAGTAACAAAAGGTTAGGTTAACTTGTGAATCGATAATAGTAAGCATTGTACTAATCAACGTTGGAAGAATTATGTTGAATATTGATTAAGGCTTTTCCTAGTTGTTATTTACCTTAACGTAATTCTAATTCGTAATGTGGTTAGTTAAATCAGTTAGAATGTTTTTCATCTAGTTTAATTGGCTAATTAGATAATTTGGACTCTCACGTAGCTTTTCTAGGTGAGTTGGCTAAGGTTAAATGATATAAGAATTAACCTATGGACCTATATGAAGGAACCGTGAGGTCTATTATCGGTCTCAATTCCCAATTTTCATAGAATAAATTTTACAGGACAACAATTATGCAAATTACATAAATTTTACAGAATGCAAATTGAAAAGAATTAGGAAAGAGTTAGAATTTGACTTATCCTTAAAGAATAACTTCTTCACAAATCTCCTCCTCGATCGGTCATGAAAATTCAAAAAACTAGCAATCCAAGATGGCCACCACCACAAAATTACCAAGGCATTCTCCTTTCACAAGAGTTTTCTGGGCTTTGTGTTAATTTTTGAAAGCGTGGGATAGAACAAGTTTTTACTGTAGAGAAAATTCTTAGGAGAAGCCAAAAATGTTCCGTGTTAATTTGAAAAACACAAAATCTCCTAACCATTCCACATTCTACTATCATTTTTAAGAGAGATATGTGGAGGGAGTTACATAACTCCCTCCAGTTTTAGTTTGAAATTAAATAAAACATTTTTAATTTAATAATATTATAATGTAATTATATGATAACCAACTTATCATATAATATACATTATATTAAATATCATATGTAATATAACATTTGTAATCAATGGTTTATATTATATTATATATAATATAACCTATAGTTTACAAAATCTCTAAATTAATCATGGTATTTAATATAAATCAAATTTATACTAAATTTAATTATATGAATCCATTTCACATAATTAATATTTGAATCATATTCAAATATTTAGTTCCTCTCAAATAAACTTTATTTTATAATGTATCAAATACATTATATTAATTATATAGTATATAATTAATTTGAATTAATTATATCAATATAATTAATTCTCTCAATTAATTTGAACAATTCAAATTAACCAAAAATTAATTTTGATTCTCAATTATCCTAGTTGAGCTAACGAGGGGACCTTATGGACTTGTAGAATGAAGCTCCAATGGTACTTAAATAATTAATTAAACTCCTTTATTAAATTACTAAATGTCCACTAACTGTCGATCACTCCACTAAAGATTGACAGCTGCACTATTCGCACTACATATATATTTCTATATCAATTGGATATAACCAGTCAACAGCACGATGACCCTTCACAAATTATTCGTAAATACAACAAGGTCAAAATTATTTTGCCCCTATAGTTACATCTAACTTCTTAAATACAACTGATCCCTTTAATGAACAATAAGTAACTATTACCAAATCCCTCTCGGACCAAGGGAGGGTGTAACACCATATTGTTCAAACCCTAGAAGCAGGGAGCAATTTATCTACTTACCCTACATTAGGGAAGAAGTGAATTCATTTTATGTAGTTGTGTTCCCAACTCCCCAATCAGACGAATCCCCAAAATGGTAAGTTTATTAAGTTAGTGATCTGGCCACTCTCACTCATATAAATCAAAGGACCACCTTCATAGGTACAAGTTTACAACTCATTCAGAATTCAGGTCATGTCACCTATGATTATCCTGGTGAAATGTAAGTCTCTATTATTAATGATGTTATATAAAGAGACTATTCATTTTATGGTCCAGTCTTATACAAACCCTTTTGTATAGAATATCCCCACTCACATGTCTCCACATGAATGATCGGGATCAGATCATTTGTAGCACTTTACAACAATTGTAACATCTACAAAGCGGGTCGTATTCGTAGTGTCACAAGGATAAGGTATCCAGTCTTATCCATCTACTATAGACTATTTAGGTTATCACTTAAATATGATCCCCCTATATTTTTCTACATACATGTTTAAGCTACAAAAGATATTCTTGGATCTTAGTTTATTTGTTTTGTAGGTTAATGCTACTAAATGAATAAAATATCTTATATTTTATTAAATAAATAAATCATTTGTACATTACAATTACAAACTACAGGAGGCACGAGATTTAAGGTATCAACCTCAAGACTACGATTAAGTTGCAATTGAGGAATTGATTCAGATGCCTAAGCTAGATAGTTTAATAATCGAATTTTATCACTTTCTTTTATTTTCATGCAATTTACTTTCTTGCGAACCAGATCAATCTCAAAACCCCTGTTCTTTGGTTACTTTGGACTATAAGCAGTATAATAGAGAACTTCTTCGGTTCTTTAAGATCCACCCTATTAGGATTGGTGTCCTAATTCTCCCGGTAGTCTCGTAGTTTGTAAACATTTTGTACACACATTGTTATTAATAAAATAATTGTTATTTTATTTACATTTACTCAAATCCAATAAACTAAGATCCATGGTTATTTCATGTAACTTAAGTATGTATGTGAGACATACAAGTGAATCATGCCTTAAGTAATAACTTAAATGTCTGTGGTATAAGGATAAAGGAGTGGTACCTTATCTTGGTGACACTATGAATATGACCCGCTTTGTAGATGTTACAAGTGTTGTAAAGTGCTACAGATGGTCTGATCCTGACCATTCATGTGGAGACATGCAAGCGGGGGTATCCTATATAAAGAGCTTGTATAAGACCGGACCACGAGATGATTAGTCTCTTTATATATTGTCGTTGATAATTGAGACTTACATTTCACTAAAATGACCATAGGTGACATGACCTTAATCCTGTATGAGTTGGAAACTCCTGCCTATGAGGGCGGTCCTTTGATTAGTATGGGTGAAAGTGGCCAGATTGCCAACTCAACAAGCCTACCTTTTTGGGATTTGTCTGATTGGGGAGTTGGGAACTCAGCTACACAAGATGAAATTCACTCCTTCTTAGAAGCAGGGATAAGTAGATAAATTGCTCCCTTAAGGGCTGATTCCAGGTCTTGAACATAGTGGCCACACCTCTCTTTGGAAGAGACGACTCAGTCATAACATGACTATGACTATTGTTCATTAGAGAAATCAGTGGTACTTAAGGAGTTAGATGTAACTACAGGTGCAAAACGGTAAAATAGTCTAATTGTACTTACAAGCGATTTGTGAAGGGTTATCGCAATGTTGATTGGTCATATGGATACAGAATTATATCTGTAGTGCGAAGCAGCTGTCGGTCTTTAGTGGAGTGACCAATAGTTAACGGACGGTGGATCTCGTGACTAAAGAGTTTAGTTAGTTATTCATGTACCATTAGAGCTTCAAGCTATAGGTCCATGAGATCCCCTTGGTAGCTCAATGGATTCAAGTTGATAATCAGATTTCGGGTTGATTTGAAGTGTTCAAATTAACACGAGGAAATTCAATTATATGTGATATAATTGATATGATGTATTAGATACATTAACTGGAGGAATTAATATAAATATGATTTATATTAAATACTATAAAATAGAAAAAGAACTATAGTTTATATGTTTCATATGATAAAATATTAAAACTATAGGTTATAAATATAATATGATAAGTTGGTTATCATATATATTTATAATATATTAATTATATGATAATTAATTATTTTTCTCTAATAATCGTTTTGAGTGGGAGGTTATTGGAAGTTTTATGGTAACCGTGAGATTAAAAGGAAAATTGTTTTCCAAAATTAGAAGTTGATTCATTCGGGAAATTCTCACGGAAAAGGCTATCAAGTAAAAAGAGTTTTTACTAAGTGAGCATAAACGATCGAGTTAAGAGTTGACTATACGGTAGTTACTCATTGATTGTTGCTACACGGTCGAGTAGCAAAAGTCTATACGATAGGCTTCATCTTCTAAACGATCGAGTACATCGTCTGTGTGATAGACAGTCTCCATCTTCCACTTACTCGATCGTCTACTCCATCATATACCTCCTGTCTTCCTCAATCAAAGATCATACAGAGCCCACAATTTCTGGATTCTCACACTGAGAATAACAAGGAACACTTGTGGTGGTCTTCTAAATCAGTTCGAGGATCGAGTTGGACTCGATTGGGTTCGAGGTGCATTCAGACGTTTGTGGAGGTTGTATTCTGTTCGCTACGTTCGAGTGCTATTTTGGACACATTGAAAACTGATTGAGGGTACTTGAAGAATAATTCTTCAAAAGTACACATACTCTATTCCTTGTATTTTCTTGTAGCATGTTGTAATTTCGATTTATGCATAATCTGTTCGTTTCCGTTTAAGACTGTAATTGTTGTGTTTATTCTGAATGGGATTTAGAACGATCCACTTCCGCTGCTCATGGAGATCTCTGTTTTAGATTTTCTTCACACCCGTGCTACTACTACTACATATTTGGTAGAAACGATTATTTATTTGGTTCAAAATTAGGCGATAAATTTCGTCGGACAACCTTAACTCAAGTTTATATTGATTTTTCCAATGTATTCCAAACTCAATTTTCTTGAAGTTTTGGTTGTGTTTGTTTTGTCCCCCTTTAACCTTATGAACATACTAAAATTGAACCACATGCTGGCCTATACTGTTTTTTAGGCTATGAAACTAAACTCGGGCTTTCGTTGTTGGAATCCTATCTCGAAACAATTACGCATCTCTCGCCATGTTACCTTTTGCGAACATAGTATGTTTTTCAGTCTTTCCTCCTTCCACACTTCTCTCACTAGTTCCCAACCTTTTTTATTGATCTCTCTCTAGCTTGTTTCCCTTGTCTGGCCCTCCATCAGTCCCTGAGCCTGATCACCTGGTACCTGGGTTTGATTTCCTAAACTTGCCATTGATTTTTTATGTTCTACCCTCATCTCTTGACTCACTGCATCTCCTTGAGCTTGATCACTCTGCTTCTATATTTGCTCTCCCAAATCTGACACATGTCTCTATTGCTGAATCTAAGCTTGCTTCTATCCCTTCAGCCAGACATTCCACTCGGGTAAAGAAAACCTCCTTATCATCTCCAAGACTATCATCTTTTTTCCATTACCATGTCTTTGATTGAACCTTTTATCCCCTCGCTATTGATTCCTAATGTTCTACCCCTATCTCCTGACCCTCTACATCTCATTGAGCTTGATCACCAGACTTTTATATTTGCTCTCCCAGTTTGCTGAATCTAGACTTGCTTCTATCCCCTCAGCCAATCGCTCCACTCGGGTAAAAAAAAAAAAAAAAACATCCTCATCATCTCCAAGACTATAATGTTTTTTCCACTACCATGTCTTTGATTGAACCTTCAGACCAATCCTGACCATCTTAGCAGCAAACAATAAAATGAGGAACTTCAGATTTTAAAAAAGACTATTACATGGGATTATGTGGATCTACCTCTTGGAAAAAGACCTATTGCCTGTAAGTGGATTTATTAAATTAAAACTCATTCTGATGGTTTTATCGAACGTTATAAGGTTCGTATTGTTGTAAAAAGTTATTCACGGATATATGATATTGATTATGAAGAGACATTTGCTCTAGTCCCTCAAATGACACGTGTTTGTAGTTTCTTAGCTATTACAACTGTCAAATAGTACCCCTTTTTCAGATGGACATTTAAAAATGTATTTCTTATTGACACACTATTGAAGGAGATGTATATGAAACTACCACCTGGTACTTCTCATCCATTGCTAGAAAGTTTGTCTTCTGCATCGAGTCTTATGCGATCTGAAGAAAGCTCATAAGTTTGTGATGTTTAGTTTCACCATAACTCAACTATACTTTACTTCCAACCCCCAAGATACAGCTTACATGTTTAACTCCTTAGAGTGTTTTTTTTTTCTTCTCTTAATATTGATGACATGATTTAGAAGTGATGACCGACCCCCATGCCATGTTTGATTTACATTGTTACCTTAAAAATACTTTAAAATGAAAGATTTGGGACCATTCATTTATTTTCTTGGTCCTGAGATCTCCTCTTTCTCTGATGGGTGTTATTTGTCTCAAGTAAAATATGCCTCTAATTTTCTAGCCTGATTTGGGATTACTAACTTTAACAAATCATTAACACCTCTGGATCCAAATATTTGCTACTCTTTTCAAGGGGTGTGCCTCTCAATGATGTCATCCTATACCAACATTTTGTAAGCAGTCTTATTTGTTTGACTATCACTCACCCATATATCTTATATTGTTCATGTTGTTAGACATTTCATGACTACTCCTCAGACTATACACTTTACCGTTTTACTTCACATTTTTCGGTATATCAAAAGTACTCTTGGTCATGGACTTTTGTTTTTGTCTCAATCATCTTTGATGTTATCTGGTTATTCTGATGTTGACTGGGTTGATAATATTATTGATCTTCATTCTACCTCGAGTTATTGTTTCTACTTAGGCGATTTCCTTATTTAACAGACTATTGTTTCACGTACTAGTATAGAATTTTAATATCGTGCACTTCTTAATGCTACTTCTGAGTTATTGTGTCTTTATTGGCTTCTTGCTGATATGGGTGTTCCTTAACAGTCTACTACTATACTTCACTATGACAACCATATTGACATCCAGATTGTTTCCAATGATGTATTCCATGAACATACTGAGCATATTGAAAATGACTGTAACTTTGTTCGTCATAATATTTTGAACAACACTCTCCTCTTATGATCCATTGCCACTACAGAACAACCAGCTGCTATTTTCATTAAAGATTTGTCACCTGGTCGTTTCACTCAGTTACTTCAAAAACCAAAGTTGGCCACCACTCTACCAGCTTGAGTTTGAGAGGGGTGTTAATGTAAATTATATTTATTTCAATTATGTATGAGCTATAATTCTCCTAATTAGCTCTTTCCTTTCTTGTAGTTTACATAAGTTAGACCACGTTTGATAATAATTTAGATTTCGTTTGCTAACCATTTAAATTTTATTTTTCATTTTTTAAAAATTAAGCCCATAAACACCACTTTCATATACTCGTTTCTCTATTGTCAATATTTTGGGAGTGCTTTAAAAACCCAAGTCACATTTTGAAAACTAAAAAAAGTAGTTTTTAATTTTTTTTTTTTAGAAATTGGCTATGAATTCAAATACTTGTGTAGGAAATAAAAAAACCATGAGTAAAAAATTATGAGAAAACATGCATAATTTTCAAAAACTAAATAGTTACCAAACGAAATCTTAAGCCTCATTTGGTAATAATTTTGTTTATTATTTTTTTAAAAATTAAACCTATGGATGCTACTTTCACCTCCAAATTTCTTCATTTGTTATCTACTTTTTACTTGATGGTTTAAAAAACCAAGTCGAATTTTGAGAACTAAAAAAAGTTGTTTTTGTTTTTAGAAGTTAGTTAAGAATTCAACCATTGTACTTAAGAAAAATGCAAATCATTGTTAACAATGTGGATAAAATAGACTTAATTTTCAAAAACAAAATAAAAAACCAAATGATTATCAAACAAGGGCTTAGTTTTTAGTTTTTTGTGTTTTCAAAAATTAAGCTTAAGCACTTTCTCTACCCATGATTTGTTTGTTTTGTTATATCTTAGGAGTATATTAAAAATTCCATGTCAAGTTTTAAAAACTAGAAAAAAATATTATTTTTTAAAATACGTTAGTGTTTGGAAAATTTTCACAAATAGAAAAATGTCAAACTATTTATAGAAATAGCATAAAAAAAAAAACACTGATAGACACTAATAGACTTCTTATTAATGTCTATCATCAGTTTATGTTGCTACAGTATCAATGATAAATTTTTATCAATTTTCATTACTGATAGACACTATTTAGACTTCTGTCAACCTCTATCAATGATAGACTTCTATCAGCCTCTTTCATCCTTTATCAAAGAAGATTAGAATTTGTTATTTTGCATAATTAATTTCCCTTATTTTTCTATTTTTGAAAATTTTCCTTTATTGTTTTATAAATTTGGATTAAAATTATAAGTTCAGTTAGAAAACTATGATTAGAGGTGGTAAGAAACTGAGTTTAACTTTCAAAAACTAAATGTTTATTAAAAGGCATTAGATGGTGTTTGGCTCAACCAGTAGGAATGGGAAGTGTGTAGTTGTCAACTTCATTTCTTTTTTGGCTCAAAGAATTGGTGAATCTCACTACTAAAAAACATCAATTTTATATGCATTATTAACTCTTTACATCATAAACTCCAAGAATTCACAACTTTATCCCTCGTCCCAACCATGAGAGGACTTTGTAATTCCTTTTTGTTTATTTCACTTTTCTTATCAAGAATCCATTTATTGTTAGTTAATTCTCTAAATCTGAGTGGTTGCCATTTAAAAGGCATTTACAAATCATTTAAGAGAGAGAAAAAGAAAGGCATATTCCAAGTGAAAAGATGCATATTCGAATGGGAACGAAATGATCATTCATTAAGAAAGAAAATGCAGAAAGCATACCATAAGCAAGCCCTTAAGTTGGTTATCAGTAATGGACTCTGAACTATCCTCGCTGTCCTTGAACTCCAACAGACACTGCAAAAATCCTCTCCTTTCCACCCCATGTCCTCCCATCTTCCTCTGTTCTTCAATGGCAGAATTCAGAATCTCATAAAAAACATTCATCACCTTCTTCATCTTCCTCGCAATTCCCTGCAAATCAAACCGACCCAACACCGGAAAAAGATCCGACAAATTCGGAGTTCCAACCAATATCATCAGTTCATCCACCACTTCCCTGAACTTAGCTTCCAAATCAGCCTCATCCATTCCGATCAGCCCCCCAGAGCCGCCCCACGTCATGGCCATAACCGATTTCACAGTCGCGAAGAAACCCAGTTTGCCGATATTAATTGGGCTTCCGGCCGATTCGAACGCACCTTTAATCACTTTTCTCACTTCTTTTCTTCGCAAAGAATAGGACGCATCCAGATTTGATTTGCTAAGCATTTTGCGGGTGAAGATTTTTCTCAGCTTTTTCCAATCGCCTTCGTCCTGGCTGAACAGAATATCGGCTCCGCCGTAGGTGGCAAGAAGAGCGCTGATGGTGGAATCTCGGTTGTCCAAGACGGTTTCTTGGTGGTGGAGGGCTTCATTGACAGAGGAAGGGGAGCTGAGAACGACGCAGAGCTTGGTTCCAAGGCGGAGCTTGAAAATTGGGCCGTAGATTTGGGCCAAATCGGCGAAGGTGTGGTGAAGATTTCCGGATAAAAATGGAAGGTATCCGACCAGCGGCAGGCCACGGGGGCCTGGAGGCAAAGAGGGACGCCGGAATTTGGGTCGGAGCCATAACAGAGCAAAAACAAAGACGAAGATCAAAAGAACGGCGGTTGAAGTTTGTTTGTCTCCGTTGGAATAATCTACGGACCAAAATGAGAAGACGAAGGGAGCTGAGACTGCCATACCAATTACTGATGGGAGGCTTTCTCAAATGAATAATTCAAGCGAAAATATCTTGACACGATTTCACTATTAACACCCTTTATTATATTTTTCTTTAAAAGTAAAAGAAAATAAAATAAAACAAACCCGTACACGTTCCTCTCTCTCTCTCTCTATATATTTTTAATAAGTAATATAATTATATAATAATAAGAGTGATCCCACACAGCTGGGATCAAGGCACCATCGCAAACAAACCACCTAAATAAACAGTGCACAAATGAAACAAACATAACCATAATAAAAAGACACTCAAAAGGAAAACAAACAAACCAATTAGAAGAAAAAAAACCCACAAGTCGAGGAACACATAAAAAACAAAGTGTCCAAGAGAAAACTAAAGGCAAATAAAATAAAGGAGCAAGAGAAAACCCTAAAGTTCAATCCACCAAGAAGCAGAACGTGCACGAACCATAGAGACAATAAGCTGAAACAAGGTATATGCCATTCTCAAACGCCCTCATGCAACCGACGATTCCTCTCCTACCAAATAAAGTAAATTGATGCACACTAGAAGACTCAAAATAACTTACTTCGCACACCCTTACCAGCCTCCACCTGACATACCCAACACAACTCCACATCCCACCCAGGAACCCGATGAGACGAATCCAATAGAGGCACCACACCCTCCCAAATCTCCTTTCCAAACACAGTAAAAAAACAAATGATTCTGAGACTCAACTCTACCCATACAAAATAGATAGGCAACATCAACCGACTGATTCCACCTCCTCAATCAATCCCGAGTACCTAATCTATCCTTCATCGTCAACAAGGCACAAAAAGAATGTCTCGGGATATTACCTCAGACCAAACTAGACTAGCCCAAAACACCTTAGGATGCAAACTCTCCCACGCACTAGCAATAAAGAAAAGTCCATTACCACTCGGAACCCAAACTCAACTATCCTCCACATTCACCCTCACACCACATGCTGAACCAAACCCCACAATTCAAGAAATTTTTCTGAAATTGAAGGCGAATACCAATAACTATCAAGGGATAAGAAGTCTAACAGTGAGGACTGCTACTATCCTACCAAACGACAAATAATTTATATAGATATTTTCATACGAGCAATACTGTTTTTGTGGCTAGAAAAATGTAAAATAATTATTAAATTTGTTTGAGCCGCCCAAACATTTGCCGTTTTCGCCAATTTTGTCTTTTCTTTTTCTTCTTTATTATCGTTGTCTTCATTTTCTCTCGTCTTTTTCTACTTTTGAGTACATATATTTCAAAATCATCTAATCTACCATTATATATAGATAATTGTCTCCTCACAATTGCTCATACAGTTTTGGCATCTTTTAAGGATGGTTCTTATGAAAAGATGTCTTTTTAGCTGATATTCTCCCTTTCATCTATGATGAAAAAGTGAGGATAACTGAATTTGGTGGTTGTTTGGTTTTCTTTCGCCTAAAGAAAATACGAAGGATAATTTCAATAAGTAACATTTTTGGTTAATAATATAATGAAGTATATAACAACATTTTAACATAATTATAAATCTAGCAAGATCTATCCGTGATAAACTCTATCATTGATAAATTTTAAGATTTGGATATAAGTTTTGCTATGTCTACAAATTCTTTTATATTATACTATATCTGTTAATACTTTAGGTTTTATTAATATATTTGTAATTGTCCCTCATATATATAACACTTTTCCCCTTGTTTGTTTAATAAATCTCTAACAATATCAATATTGTTTTCAATTTTATTTTTTTATGTATGCAATAATCTTTATTTTCTATTAATAAAAACAATGTGAAAAGACTTCTAAAACCAAAAGAAGACGAAAAGGAGGCTGTGACAAATCCAGAAATATTTAATGTCGAGGCCATGATGTATAAGGTCAGAATTTAACCAACGAATTTCTAGATTTATGTCTATATATAATCCACGAACTTAAAAAAGTTGACTAATAGGTTCCTAAATTCTCAAGTTTTGTTTCTAATACATCCTAAAGTATCTTCATAAAACAAAATCTTTAAAATATCAATTTATCATTCAAGTCTCTTACACATTTAAATATACTAAAACTTAAATATTATATTCAAGGTTTGAAATATTGAGGTCTCCATTTTATGGAAATATCGATATCGATGGAAATTTCGAAAAATTTTATGGAAATTGATAGAAATTGTAATAATTCATTAACGAAACTTTTATTATGGTTGAATTAGATTATAATTGACCATTTTTAATCATCATTTCTATAAAGTAAGGCAACATTTAGATGAATATTATAAAATATCTGTGTAAATATTGATGTGAAAGTAGGAATTTAAAAAAATAATAATTATTATAAAATAATATCAAATACCAGAAATTAATTACAAAATTAAAGAACATGAAATATTTTCATATAAAATAATTTTAAATTATACTATAAAATGAAGTGGATACAAAAAATTTTTTAAAAAAATCATAGCATTAAATTAAGAGTTGCATACATAGATAGTCATTATACCATAAATATTAGAATTTATATAACAAGGGAGAACTAATTGCAAATATATAGTTTTTTATAATGCATATTTAGGCTTAGAAGTCTGAAAAGACAAAAATGGACATCACGGTCTAGTCATTTTGAAGAGAAGCCATATTTTGACAACCATCCTTCTTCCCGATCTGGCCCATTTTCAAGACGTACCATCCTTTCAAATCAGGGAAGACAAAATCAGTAATCAAGCGTTCTTCCTTCAATTTCATTATGACCATGCGATTCTTCTTCCTCCCTTCGATTTTGCTCCAAAATTTAAAAGATGCGTCTCTTCTTCATTTCTTCATCTCTTCTTCCTGCTTCTTCGTCTCTTCTCACTAATAACAAGCCTTTGAAAACGTAGGACATCGTTCTTCTAATGTTGACAGTAATAATTTCGATTCTTCCTAAAATGATATTTGTTGATATGTTGTTGATATGTTGTTGATAGTTGTTGACATGTTGTTGATAGTTCATTGATTTCTTTCAAATTAGGGCCACATGCATTTTCACTACAAGAAAAACCACATTTTTTTATGTTTGCAGTTTTAAATACTTGACCTTTTTTATAAAAAATGTCAAAAAATAGGTGATTTTAAAGAAAAAAAATGTCAACAATTGATTTTAAAAAGTGGGATTATACATTTTTTCTAGAAAATACAGTACTTGGCATTTTAAAAATGCGAAGTTCAATTAATGGATTCTTGACGTTTTAAAAACATCAAGAATTGTAGAATATACAGAGTAGTGTTGCAACGCTACATATTTTGACGGAAAAACGAAAAATGCGCGCACCTCACACACGCAGCATTGCAACAATCTCAATAGCGTTGCAACGCTAAGGGTTTTGACGGAAAAATTGCACGCTCTTCAACAGTGTTGCAACGCTCTTTTAGTAGCGTTGCAAGGCTATCATATAGATTTAAAAGAAATTCCAGCAGATCTAGTCGATTTTATTCGCAATACACTCAAAATCTTCTTGGTTTTTCACTTCCCTTTTATGTATCTTTGTTATTCCATCAATCTTGAAGAGATTATTCATTGAGGTAAGTAGATTTAAGGTGAACTTTCAAAGTTAGGGCTTAATCTTGATTTTCTTGTTTAGATTGGGTTTAGGTCTTGATTTTCTTGGTTTGATTAAGCTTAATCTTGATTTTCTTGTTTAGATTAGGCTTAATCTTGTTTAGATTAGGTATAATTCTTGATTTTCTTGGTTTGAAGGATGAAGTTTCAAAGTTAGGGCTTGATTTTCTTGGTTTGAGGCACGAACTTTCAAAGTTAAGGCTTGATTTTTTTGGTTTGAGGCTTGAACTTTTAAAGTTAGGGTTTAATCTCTCATGTATATTCTTGAATCTCATAATAAACTTTGTTTCATATTGTTCTTGAATGAGATTGAATTTTAGAGAGCTTGCTAAAGTTGGGATTGCTACTTTAATTCAATGCTTTGCCAAAGTTAGGGCTTTAATTTTAGAGAATTTGCCAGAACTTGCCACTTTTCTTTAATTAAATGCTTGCCAAAGTTAGATATGTCAATGTGTCTAATTTGTTAGGGTTTTATGAACTAAGTAATGCTTTGCCAAACTTAGGTTCAATTTTTATTTATTGGAATTAATATATGTTTAGCACATTAGAGCATGTGCACACCTTGGGTTCAATTTTTTGAGGTTTGATTACACCTTGGGTTCAATTTTTTTAGATGTGTTTGTCTTTGTTCTCTGATTTGGCTTGAGGTTCTCTGATTTGTCTTACTTTCTGAAGGTGGGAATATTGTACAGAAATGTCAAGTTGTATGTATTGAGAACTTGTTTGTTTTCCACAACTTGTTTTTTGAAGTTGATCATTGTTTATCATCTTTTCTTACTAGATTTACAATCATAGATAAATTATGGATGCAGAAGAGTAGTTTATCCAAAGATTATGAATTGGGTGTGGAAAACTTCATAAAACATGGATTTTCAAATACAAATAACTCCTATATTCGTTGTCCTTGTTTGAAATGTGGGAATTGTGAAAAGCATAGTAGCAAGGGTATTAGAGATCATTTATATGTCAATAGGATGGATGAAAGTTATAAAATTTGGTTTTGGCATGGGGAAAAACTTCTAAACTCATCATTTTGTGGAGAATCTTCTAAGTTTGACACCCATATATATGAAGAGACTGATGTTGGAAATTTAAAAGAAATGGTTGAGGTTGCTCACGAGGAATATTTGAGAGATCTGAATGGATTTGAGAAGTTGCTTAATGATGATGAAAAACCATTATACGAAGGATGCACAAAATACACTAAGTTGTCTATATTAGTCAAATTGTATAATTTAAAAGTTAGATATGGATGAAGTGATACTAGATTTTTAGAACTACTCAAAACCTTAAAGGAAATTTTGCCCACTAGCAATGACCTCCCAAATTCATTGTATGAAGCAAGAAAACTTTAGATGCACTAGGAATGAAATATGAGAAGATTCATGCATGCCCTAATGATTGTTGTTTGTGTAGAAAAGAATATGCAGGTGCAATTGAATGTCCCGAATGTGGTGAATCAAGGTGGAAAAAAGGGAAGAAAACAAAATGTGGGAAAAACAAATACCTTCAAAAGTGATATGGTACTTTCTACCAATTCCACGATTCAAAAGGTTTTTTTAGAAGTATTAATTGTGCTAAAAACTTGACTTGGCACGTTGATAAAAGAATTATAGATGGTAAGTTACGACATCTAGCAGACTCTCCGGCTTGAAAGTTAGTAGACTTTAAATGGTCAGACTTCGGTTCTGAACCTGGGAATCTTCGTTCAACATTGTCAGCTAATGGAGTAAATCCACATGGTGAAATGAGTTCTAAATATAGTTGTTGGCCTATAAGGATGGTTATTTATAATTTTCCACCATGGTTGTATATGAAAAGAAAGTACATGATGCTATAAATGTTAATTTCGGGTCCAAAACAACCAGGAGACGACATTGGCACATACTTAACACTACTGATTGAAGATTTAAAACTTGTACGATAAAGTGGTATTGAATGTTATGATGCTTATCGAGAAGAACTTTTCAACTTATGGTCAGTTTTGTTATGGACAATCAACGATTTTCTTGCATATGGTAACCTAAGTGGATGTTATGTGAAAGGGTATAAGGCGTGTCCAATTTGTGGAGACAATACGTTTTCTATAAGATTAAAATATGGGGAAAAAATGACATACCTTGGATATCGAAGATTTCTAGCACAAAATCATCTGTACAGGCACAAAAAAAAAGTTGTTTAACGGTAAAAAAGAATTTGGTATAATTCCAAAACCATTGTCTGAGGAGGCTATACATTTAAAAATCAAAGATCTTGAATTTCCTAAAGGAAAGAAGAACAATAAAAAAACAAACCACGAAAGGAAGTTCAAAAATTTGTTGGAACAGGTTATCTTCTTTTTTTTCAGCTGCCATACTTGAAAGATCTTCATATCAGGCATTTTTTAGATGTGGTGCACATTGAAAAAAATGTTTGCATGAATATCTTAGGCACGCTTCTTGATATTCCAGGGAAAAGTAAGGATGGATTGAATGCTATACGTGATTTAGTTCATTTAAAATTTGACCAGAGCTTGCACCTGTTAGCGGTGACAAAAAAATATTCATTCCTCCATGTGTTATACTCTTACAAAGGAAGTGTTACGAAATCAACAATTAAAGAACACAAAAAGGAACGTAGAGATAGAGAAGATCGACACACAGATATACGTGGTTCACTAACAGTGTGTTAGCTATGTCCACAGGCAGAGGGAGAACAATATTATTAGAGAGAATGTTTTTCAGAAAATTACATAAAAAAACGGCGCCTCTAAGGTTAGAGACTCCCATACTTGGTTGTTCGAAGCGCCAACAAACAGATTCAAGACATTTCAACAAATCTCCACCTTGACTTGAATTCTCTCCCAGATAATAGATGTACCAAAAATGCAACATAAATCAATATTGCCAGACGTACCCGGACTTCTCCCTCATGCCTCAAAGTGTCCCACAAAGGGGACCACTAACAATTCAAAACATTCAGCAAGTCCAAACAATGTTGGAACTTGCCTTGTGGAACCGGTTTGGTGAACATATCAGCAGGGTTATCAGCAGTACCAATTTTCATCACTTTAACTCTCTGCTCACCTCTTAAGAAGTGATTTCTTACATCTATGTGCTTAGTTCTCTCATGATGAACTTGATCCTTGGCTAGGCATATTGCACTCAAACTATCACAATATACAATAACTTGGTTATGATGCAAACCAAGATCACCAACTAACTTCCTCAGCCATATTCCCTCTTTAGCAGCTTCTGTCAAGGTCATGTACTCTGCTTCAGTAGTAGACAAAGTAACTGTAGGCTGTAAGGTTGCCTTCCAACTAATAACAGAATCACCCAGAATGAACACATAGCCAGTCATAGACCACCTACTGTCAACATCTCCAACATAGTCAGAATCAGAATAACCGGTCACTAAACACTCTGTGCAATTCCTATAAACAAGACCAACATCAGATGTACCTCTAAGGTAACGAAAAATTCTTTTACGGCTTGCCAATGCTTCTTCCCAGGTTGACCCATGAACCTGCTGACAACACTAACAACATAGGCAAGATCAGGCCTAGTACAGACCATAGCATACATCAAACTTTCCACTGCACTAGCATAAGAAACTCGAGACATGTACTCCTTCTCAGCTTCAGACTGTGGTCAAAACACAGATGAAAAACGAGCATTTACAGCACTAGGAGTATCTATAGGTTTAGCTGATACTTGGTTGTTTGAAGCGCCAACAAACAGATTCAAGACATTTCAATAGGAAGAAAAATGTTGAGTTTTAAAGACATTGTCAGGAATAAAGGTTCCTGAAGGTTACTCTTCAAATGTTAAAAACCTTATGTCGATGACAGATTTAAAGCTTAATAGTTTAAAATCTCACGATTGTCATGTGCTCTTACAACAATTATTTCCTATTGCGATAAGATCAGTGCTACTAAAACATGTTTGGTATGCCATAACTCGATTGTGTATATTTTTCAATTCGGTATACAATAAAGTCCTAGATGTGCAGCAACTAGAAATGTTGGAAGAAGATATTGTGCTTATATTATGTTTATTGGAGAAATATTTTTCTCCTTCGTTTTTCACAATTATAGTGCATCTCACAGTACACATAGTTAGGGAAGTCAAACTTTATGGGCCTATATATTTACGATGGATGTATTCCTTTGAAAGATTCATGAAAGTCATTAAAAACTCCGTGAGAAATAGATATCGTCCAAAAGGTTGTATTGCTGAAAGTTATATAGTAGAAAAAGCCATTGAATTTTGTTCTGATTTCCTGTCTGGAGTAGATTCTATTCGGGTTGGAACTCATAATTCACAAGACTGTTTAGACAATTCAAATATTGGTAGACCATTGTCCAAAGAAGTTTCTTTCAAACCTGAACAAGAACTTTTATATCAAGCTCATCGGTATGTTTTGGAAAATACAATTGATGTGCAACCATATTTAGAGTAAGTTTTTCAATGATTTTGGTTTTATTTTTTCATTTAGTTTTATGATATAAATCTAACTATACAATGTTTCAATGTTCACCTCAAAGAAAACATATGATGGCTTTGCAATTGCAACATTGAAATAAGTCCAAAAATCAGAAATGGATTCAAGAGGAACATAATCGAACTTTTATATCTTGGCTATGAGAAGAGGTAAAATGTTCAACCTATTAGAGATAAAATGTTCAACCTATTATTTTACATACACTTTTTAGTGCTTGAGTTGGAATGGAAATTCTCATGGTATGTTGCAACTGAACTTGAAATGGAAAATACTGAAGTTTCAGATAACTTGAGGTGGATTGCTTATGGTTCTCATCCTTTTGTGATTATGTATGGCAGTTACGTAATTAATGGATGTCGCTATCTCACAAAATCTTGTGATAAGGATCAAAATGTACAAAATAGTGGAGTTAGTTTAGTTGCAAAAACGATGCAAGTGTCTAGTTCAAAAGATAAAAATTCCATCATTGGAGATATGTCTTTTTATGGAGTGATACAAGAGATATGGGAACTAAATTATCATACGTTTAATGTTGTTGTGTTTATATGTGATTGGGTTGAGAACAATAGTGGTATCAAAAATCGATGAGCTCGATTTTGTCTTAGTTGATTTAAATAAAATAGGTCACAAGTCTGATTCTTTTATACTAGCAACCCAAGTAAGACAAGTATTTTATGTTGAGGATCCAAGTGACGACGATTGTGATTACCCCACCACAAAGGGAATTTGAAGATAGATGTAATGATGACGAACTTGGAGATACAATATTACACTGTTAAGGAATACCCAATGATATGCCGAATGTTGATGTACATAATGACTTGGATGAGAACATGTCAACATATGTACGATCGAATTGTGAAGGCACATGGATACCTACATAACATTTTATGGGTAGGTTATATATTGTGTAATATGATAATTGTGTTGGGAAAAAATCTCCCACTTTTACTGGGATAAGCAGAAAAAATAATAGAGAAATTAAAAGACTCTCAACTCGGAGAAAAACCACGACCCATCAGAAAGAAATACACTATGTGAAAAATTGTTATAATCACACAGAACAACTCTCTCTCGCGATGCCAATTACAAAAGCACACTCTCAAAGCTTTTAGCTACTCACACCTTTTTCTCACTCTCCAACTAGAGAATAAAAAATGAATTCAATTAGAGTTAGCACACTAAGCTTAAAGTGTTTCTAATTGGGACGACTTGAAACTAGAGACATAGCCTCCTTTTATAGGCTTGGAGCCTATACATTCTTCAATTTAACCGATGTGGGACAAACTACAGTTCTAATATTTTGCCAAAACCCAACAAATTCTACCTTGACAAGATATTTGAAAAATCCACAGCTTTTACAACTTCCATTTTCTTCGCCAAAAATCATAATAAGAGAACTATAACCTACTTCACCATGAAAAGTAGGATGAGATCTCAAAGAATAATACAGATGCATTGTGCCACAAACATCACTCTCCTAATGATATCTTAACACAAGCTTTGGGTACTCAAGAAAGGCACGGGCGTGCATGTGGGGTTGGTGGTTTTGTTACGCCAACAGCTTACTTTCATACAGTGAAACGAAAATCAAAACATGGGAAGGATGAAAATAACGAAATTGTAAGTGAGAATGAAGCACTTCATCAACGTGTTAGAGAATTAGAAGCTCGTCTTCAAGTGTCATCTTCTATAGCATTTTTTGGACATGGAAGTTGCTCCAAGAAATTTTTAATAGATGAGATCGAATATCAAGATAAACAAAAAGACAAGATGAAGACAGAATATGAAAAGAAACAAAAAGAGAAGATTAAGGTGGAGGAGATTAAGTCCTCGAGAAATGAAGAGACAAGATAAAGGTGAATGTAAATTGCAACACAGAAGATTTGAAAATCTTTAAGATAAGTGACACTAATAAAATCAATTAAGTTCATCAAATGTCTAATTTTTCTGCTTTATATACTTTTGTTGCTATGATTTTGCTGCATTAAGAGAAATCTTCAATGGAAATGACTAAGAAAAAAGAAGTTAATGACTCAACATCGGTTGTTCTGGTATCTTTGAAATCCATTCTTAGATATGCTGAGAAGGTGATGGCCAAAGAGTCTAGTATTTCTTTACAAATTCTAATTGGACTTTTTGGCATCGGTAGAAAGAGTTGTGTCCTGTGAGAGGACATAATTAACTTTCATAACATGGATGAAGTCAAGACAATAACTTTGGTGGCTTACATGGCGTAAGTAATGTTATTACTTTTGTAGACTTCAATCCTGACGTTTCTTTCTAATTTTGGTCATTTATATTTATGTTATAAATCTTCTATAGGTACTTGCACTCATCCTTTATTGATTCAAAGGAAAGTTCACAATACACTTTTGTAGATCCATCTCTCATTTCCTCTGGACATAACTCTCAGGAAGTTAAAACTCAAAAAATTTGTAGTAGACTGATGGTCTTAGAAGCAAACCAAATAGTTCTTGCTCCTTTTAATCCTGAGTGAGTTAAAACACGTTTTTTTTTTTTTTTTTTTATCAATTTTCATTAACAATAAAAATACTAATTATGTTTTATTAACTAGTAGTCATTGGGCACTACTTGCTATAAATGCATACGATGATACTGTGTACTACCTAGACTCAATAAGGACAATATCACGGGTAGTATAAGATATATAATGGACACGTTAGTTAACCTTTTTCATTTGTAGTGTTTATTTTAAAGTGTACTTTATTTTAGAATTTGTGTTATTTCTTGACAAATAGGGAAATTGCGATGTTTCAATCTCAAAATAATATTAAAAAAAGCCAGAAGCAAACCTTATGAAGAACAGGAAAGGCAAGTATAAATTAGCAATGACTACTTATTCATCATATTAAGTAGATATCTAGTGCGTAAGGACTATTTCATTCTTATTTACTAGTTTTTTCTCTGTAATGTCATCTACAAGTTGGGATCATCGAATGTGGATATTACGTCATGAGGTATATGAGGGATATTGTGACCAAAAGAAGCATTGTCATCTCAGATTTGGTATGTTATCGTTATTTCGACATTTCAAATAGCATAGGAAAAAATAGAATCCATTATAATATTTGGCTTTTATGTTTATAGATTGATACAAGAAAATCGTACTCACAAATTGAGTTAGATGAGGTGCAGATAGAGTTGGCTGAATTTTTAAGTTGCTACATGTAATCATGGTTGGTCATTTTGGATTTGTTTGTTCCGGCTGATCAATTTCTGGATTTACTTCATATCCATATAGGTGTAAATATCTTTTGGTATTGTTCAAATATGCATGGGGAAAGGGGATAGTTTTTTATTGGTACATGTGTAGGTAGATAGATGGTTTTGATAGAAGTTTTGGACATGTACTTTTTGAAACTGTTCATATTGGATTCATTGTTAGAATTATGTTCCTTACATTGTTTTAGAAGTGTCCATATGGGTTGAATGTTAGAATTATGTTTCTAAGGTTGTATTATTGACAATGTTAAAGAAGTTATGTTTCTACAAAGAGATATTGGTGGTTTTTTGTGGATATATAAGTTTGTCAATGCGTGTATATTGTTTATTTGATTGATGAATGTATGCCATATATATACTAAATGTGGTTGTTGGATCAAAATACAGGAGCAATTATAGGTAAAAATGTCAACATTGTAGATTTTTCTAAAAAAATCACAAGCAAATTTCTTAACGTTTATTAAATGTCAAGTTCACGAAATTTCTTGAAGTTTTTTCCTTGTCAAGAATGCCCATATTCTTGACATTTCAAAAATGTCAAGTGTCTATGTTTCTTAACGTTTTTTAAATGTCAAGTTCACAAAATTTCTTGACGATTTTTCCTTTTCAAGAATGCCCATATTCTTAACATTTCAAACATATCAAGTATTTGTGTTTCTTGACGTTTTTTAAATGTCAAGTGTCACTTTTCTTGAAATTTTTAAAACGTCAAGAAAATTTACATTCTTGACACTGGCTTCCTTCACGTTTTTAAAAAGGTCAAGAAAAGTCATTTTTGACATTTAAAAAATGTCAAGAAACACTATTTTTGAAGTAGTGTCTCCATCCTTTTTAGGTATTTCATTCACTATTTTATTACACATTTTGGTAGTTGTGATAGGTTTTCTTTCTAAACAAAAGTTGATCATGTGAAGTTTATTGTACTGTATTTGATTGTGTTGAAAGTAGTGATTTTGATTCTATTGCTACCGATTCCTCTTCCTAAAATCAGTGTGTGTAGGTTTGATTTCAATTTAAAATGATATTTGTTGATATGTTGTTGATAGTTCATTAATTTCCTTAAAATTAAAGTTAAATGCATTCTCCAGCTATTTTAGGTCTTTCAGCTATTTTAGGTATTTCATTCACTGATTTATTACACATTTAGGTCATTGTGATAGCTTTTCTTTCTGCACAAAATTCGATTATGTGAAATTCTGTGAAACCCAGATTTCCATTTTTCCTACTTAAGCAGGTAATTAAGAGAATTAACTAAGTGAAAATTAAATCCTATATTGAAGAGAAGGAAATTTCTAAGTATTGAATAGATTTTCCTTGAGTAGTTTTGAGTTAAGCCTTAATTGGTAAATTTTGGCTAAATATAAAGTCAAAAGAAACCATGTGTTTGAAAGGTTGGACACATGATTGGTCGAGGCGTTGGCAAGAGTCGTTGCCTAAAGTCGCCCATGCATTGAGAATGTGTGAGCGAGAGCGGAGAGAACGAGATGTTGAGCGCAAGGCACTACGCAGACAATCATGTAGCAAACGAGCGGAACTACACGATGAGGTAGGCGATCGTGTAGCAAATAAGCGGCAAGGTAGGCGATCGTATAGCAAATGAGTAGTGTTAAACAATGAGGTAGGCGATTGTATAGCAAATGCGCGGAGCTAAGCGATGCGCTAGACGATCGTAAAGATGCGCACAACATTAAACAATGAGAAACGACACGGTAGATGATCGGGCTATATGATAGGCAAAGACACTACATGATCAGTGTAAGTTTAAACGATAAGCGTAGAAGTTGGACGATAGCGCTAGACAATGCACTAGAAGATAGCATTAAGCGTTAAACGATGTGCGGGTGCTAAGCGATAGACTACACGATGGCGCTACATGATGGACGTAGGTGCTAGATGATAGCCGTGCTGCACAAGAAGATGGGCGTTAGCACTACACGATAGGTGAAATACTAAGCGATGGGCGTTGCGCGATAGATGCAGACGTTGGGCGATGACGCTAAGCGATGAATAGATGTATTAGACGATAAGGCGTCGGTGCTAAACGATTGAGGTAAACGATAGACGCGACACCTAAGCGATAGTATGCACAAGATCGCTGAGTGCGATATCGTTTACTAAACGATTGAGCTACACGATGGAGCGTTGGAGCTAAGCGATAGATGGAAGAACTGCATGATGGAGCAGTGCTGAGTCTTGCGTTACGCAAGACTAATGAGCTCACTCGGGCAAATGGCTATACCGAGAGATGGTTAGACTTGAGTTAGTAGGAGCTGGATGAATTAAGTTTCATGAAAAGGAAGTCTTATGCATGAGGAAGACAACACAAGTAGGTGTGTGGCATGGGAATAGGTGAATGTCAAGGGAGTAAGTGATGGCAAAACATGGTGCAAACACTCCAAAGTAGGAGATGTCTTGTGTTGAGACTTGGTAAAGATGATAAGGATCGTTTCCTTTAGCCTATAAATACCACCACAAGATGTCCCTTCAATTCATAAGCCAAAACCTCTTCAAAGAGTGTAAGGAAGAGTGTTAGAAAGTTGATTTGAAGAAGACCATGCGTTGGGAGTAAGATCATGCATCGATCATGAAGTTCCAAGAGGAGAAGATTCTGTCGGACAGTGAAATCTGGAAGTAACATCAACTTGAGACGAGGATTTCTCCTAGAATACTCATGAGTTTAGAGTGATTCTAAAACCACCTAAAATCTATGAGAGTCTAGTTTTCAGGGTAGGGCTTTCGGAGAAGAAACTCTAAGGAATCGGGCTGGAGAATGAGGAAAAGATAGAAGGGTCGAGCTGTCGAATAAGCTTTAGCCAGTCTTGATGTTTTGATGATTCTGGCCAAACCACGAAGAATTCGGAGCTAAGATTTTAAGGTAAGCTTCCTGAGACATTTTAGAGCATGATTTTAGAAGGAAATATCTCAAGATAAGGCTTATAACTATGAGTAATCTGAGCTTTAAATTGAATCTGGATCTCAGGGTTCAAAAGGGGAGCCCAAGATGATCAAAGAACTTATAGAAAGGAAGATTCCTACCCTACCAAGGTGAGTGGTATTTCCTTCAAGTCTTAAGCATATATTTTAGAGTAAATTGTATATGCTTATCTTATGAATGAGTAAATAGCATGAAAATGATAATATATGATCAGGATGGTCAGAGGGTCAATAAACCTAGTTCCTCAGCCCAAATGGAACCTCACAGGATGGTCAGGGGACCGAGAGGTCTAGTTTCTAAGCCTGTGAGAGGAACCTTGTATGGGATGGTCAAAGGGCTAGCAGGCCTAGCTTCTGAGCCCATGAGCGGAGAGCTATGTGCACATAGGGAACAAAGGGAAACAAAAGAGAGTAAGCGTTTATGATTAGTAACAGTTAACTATCTACTGTGTGTGCAGGTAGAAAACAGACTCATTCAAGGCTGAGGTTTGAGTATTAACCTCATATATATGATATTCTTGTTATTTATGAGTTTAAATAGACTCTAGAAGTTGCTTACCACTCACTGAGCTTTATGAAGCTCATTCTTTTCTTTTATGTTTTTCTTCCCAGGTAGCGAAAGGTGAGGAGTTCCAGGGTGCTGCTAAGGTCAAGGTCTGCCACAGCCACAGTCACACTTTCGGGGTTTTAGAGTTATTGATGTAAACTTTGTAGTTAAGTCTTAGAGTTGTATAAACATTACATTGTAGTAATAAAATGGGCGTACTTAATAAATTGTTGTTTATCTCCTTGACTTAAAGTTTACTGAGTGTAGTAAAGAGGTCCAAATGGGTAGTAGGTATCATAGAAGGGCGCTATCTATGGTCCCTCATGCCTCTCCTCGGGTTCAGGAGGCGGGCTCGGGATGGGGTGTGACAAATTTTTTATACCATGTTTGATTGCTAATCTAGTTTGTAAGTAATCACAACTATGTTTTTTGTCCATGTTATTCTTGTTGATTGTAATAATAATATGTTGATAGTTTGTTGATAGTTGGTTAATGAATTTATCTCTATTTACTATATTGTGATTTTCTTATTGTTTATTTATATTAACATTTTTTATAGCCACTATTAATGATACTCTTTTATACTCTTTTATTGCTATCACTAATAGTATTTATCACTGTTAGTATCACTAAGAGTATATAATATTAGAAGAATATCATTGATAGCATCTTTAAGTGATATCCCTAATAGGCTACTATCAATGATACTAATATAATGTTTCCATAAAGTAATATTGTTGTTGTTTTTAGTATAAATGGAGAAGGAAAGAGAAAATTATTGGAGGATCAACATCATCTAAAAAAAAGCACAAGAAGTTCAAGGTCCACAATCTAATGATATTTTATAAATTAATATACATTTGTGGTTGCTTTTTTTTCTTATATTTATATTGTTGTTATATAATCAGGGAAATGTATTGATTGTTCTAGAAAGTGAATGGACAAACCCACTGGAAGTCAGCTCCTTCATAACCTTAGAAGTCCTATCCAACATAGGAAAATTAGATGAGCTATCACTCCAACAATTTAGGGAAGGTCCTTTTGGGCACTTCTTAAATATGAAAATAAAAAGAGTGTCCATTCAACTCATATCAAACCTAATTAGAAGGCAATGCAAGACTATGAAACAAAATATCTTGGCCTTCAATATAGGACATATTCAGAATTTGGCCTTAAGGAATTTTGTTTAATAACAAGTTTAAATTGTGATGATTACCTTATAGATGGTATTTATAGTGAAAAAGAATCAATGGACAACACAATTAGGAACTTCCTTTTCAAGAAAAATACGAAAATTTTATAAGGAGAGAGCTCTAACCTACTTTTAATTTGTTAGGTTCTAATGCCAATATGCCCATTAATGTAAAGGTCAAACTTGCACAGTTGTATTTTTTAGAAAGCTTCCTAATTCCTACGCAAGGACATAACAAAGTAAGTTAGAAACATAAAATGTTGGATGATGAAGAAAAATTTAGATCTTATCCATGGGGTAGGGTGTCCATTGAACTGATTGTAGAGTTTTTTAGGTAGTCATCAATAAGCCATCTTCAATTTTCCTCCAAGAATTTCCATTTGCTTTGGTATATTGGGCTTTCGAGATTATACAAAGATTATCCAACTCTACTATTGGAATTGCACAAAGAATAAAAAGTGATGGACTTAGAAGTCCTCAATGGGAATCTCAAGAGCCTAATGATTGGAAACACATCAATAACAATATTTTCAATGCCACTGGGGGTAAGTCTTTTATGATTGTTATTTGTGTATTATAAGCATGCTATCAAATGATAGAAACTACACTGAAACATAAGTGATAGCTTCTATCACTAATAATTAACTAATGACATAGAAGATGCCATTTATTTCAAGTTATCAATGATAGCTTCTATCGTTGATTTCGAGCTATCGTGATAACTTCTATCATTGATAGCATGTTATCATAGATAGAAGCAATCAGTGACAGCTTGAAATCAGTGATTGTTTCTATAAACATGTTGTTAGATAGTGATAGTATCACTAACATCTTTATTAATCTTTTAGTTTACTGTTGCTTCATTGGTTCCAACTAAACAAGAATTACAATCAAACTGTTGGGGTTGATGCCCTAAATCTCGTAGGGTCATATAGTTTGTAAGTGTAAAGTACAAACATCTTATGTATTTACTAAAATATGTGATGTTTTATTTCAATTTTAGTTGCATTAACCACAAATCAATAAACTAAGAGGTAAGGTTATCTTGTAGCTTAAACATGTATGTAGAGACATACAGGTGGATCATGTTTAAGTGATAACCTAAATGGTCTGTAGTAGATGGATAATGCTGGACCTTATCCTAGTGATACTACGGGTATGACCCACTTTATAGATGTTACAATTATTGTAAATAATAAAAATGATCTGATCCTGTTCATTCATGTGGAGACATGTGAGCGGGGATATTCTATACAAAGGAGTTTTTATAAGACCAGACCACGAAATGCTTAGTCTCATTATATAATGTCGTTCATAATAGAGACTTATATTTCACTAGGATGACCATAGGTAACATGACCTGAATTCTGAGTGAGTTGTGAACTCCTGCCCATGAAGGCAGTCCATTGATTTGTATGGATAAGAGTGGCCAGATTTCTGACTCAATAAGTCTACCATTTTGGGGATTCGTCTAATTAGAGAGCTAGGAACACAGCTACACAAGAAGAAATTCACTCCTTTCCCAACGTCGGGGTAAGTAGTTAAATTACTCAATTAAGGGCTAATTCTGGGGCTTGAACAATGTGGCACCATACCCTCTCCTGGCCCGAGAGGGATTTTATCATGGTTGGACTATGATTTATTTTTTATTAGAGGGATCGGTGGTACTTAAGGAGTTAGATGTAACTACAGGGGCAAAATGCTCATTTTGGTCTAGCTATATTTACAAGCAATTAGTGAAGGGTCATCGTACTGTTGACTGGTTATATCCAATTGACACAGAAATATTTCTATAGTGCGAAGAGTGCAACTATCGGTCTTTAGTAGAGCGCCTGACAGTTAATGGATGCTGAATAATTTAATTAAAGGAGTTTAATTAATTATTCATGTATCATTGGAGCTTCAAGCTATAGGTCAATGAGATCCTCTCAGTAGCTTAATAGGAATAGATGAGAATCAGTTTCTAGATTAATTTGAATTGTTCAAATTAATTAATAAACTTATTTATGTATGATATAATTAATTTAATTTTAATTATATATGATATAATTACTATAATGTATTTGATACACATTATAATATAAAGTATACTTGAGAAGCAATAAATATTTGAATATGATTTAAATATTAATTATATGAATTGGATTCATATAATTAAATTTAATATAAATGATATTTATATTAAAAGACATTAGTAAAAAAGAATTGAAACTATAGGTTATATTGTATTTGATACAATATAGAGACTATAGGTTATATGTTATATTTGATATAACATATAGTATAATATATATTATATGATAAGGTAGTTCTTATATATACATATATATATATATATTAAATGTTTTATTAAATAAATAAATAAATTTAATTTAATTTATTAACTTATTTAGAACAACTATTTTTTGGAGGGAGTTGTAACTCATTCCCCTTCTTTTTCTCTTTCAGACGTGTGAGTGGAGAAGTGGTTCTCTATCTTCTATCATGTGTGAAAACAAAGAAAGAGATCAGAAGAATTCTCTCTGGAGAACTGTTTTATAATTTCTTTTCCCTTATCCTCTCCTCTCAATCAAAACCTTCCCTCTCATCCAAAATAGCTAGGGTCGACAAACTCCTAGGTTCTTGTCCCAGAGAATACCAAGGTTTCCTTCGTGGTGGTGCCCAATTGGAGATTGAGAATTTTTCACATTGAAGATTAGATCTTCAAAGGTAAGGGTTCTTGAACCCAATTATTATTACTCCACATTTTCATTTTGAGCATGTTGTAATTTTTGTACTAAATGCATAAATTGTATGTTCTTCTTTAGTAAAATTCTGCATTTTGTGAAAATTAGAAAATTGGGACGATTTGCTTCTGCTTAACGACCTTTAACTAGGTTACTTCAATTGGTATCAGAGCCACAGGTTTTGGTCCCAATTTTTCTTAATTTTCCAGAAAGTTTTTTACAGTTATGGTGGGTTTTTGCATTCAATAATTCATGTGATGATGGTTGATGAATGTGGTTTGTGTTAATGGATAATTCAGGATTCAGTAGTATAGATTTATCACTTTATTTACAAAATTGTTTTGTAAGGGCTTATGTTTTTTGGGCATTAATATACGATCGAGTCTATAATATTTGTTGTTGAATCGTTCATGAAGTTTCCAACCAAAATTTGGAGAAAATTAGGCGAAATTCGGTGTTGTTTGGAGTTCGAAGCAGTACATGGGCGACTATACTGCAGCATCGCAACGTTGTGCCCTAGCGTTGCGACACTGCGATGCAGCGGACGAAAAAAATTCTTCGTAGCGTTGCGACACTAGGGCATGACGTCGTGACGCTCTGAGACAGAAAATTCGCGCGGTCTAGCTTCAGTTCGCGCGTGGTTCATGATCTGCTAGTCTAGTTCGATTCCTAGGTTCTCAGGTTCGAAGTTTTTGGGTTCATCTAGACCGACTCGGGGTCCGATTTGAGTGGTTCAAGGCTTGATTCACCTGTTTTGAACTGGATGAATATTTTTTGTAATAGTTAGATTTAAATTTCTTTTAGGTGTCCAATCCCAGTCTGTTAATTGCTTTTAAATATGCATGTGATGTATGATTTAAGTTTTTTTTATTATTATTATATGTCATAATGTATGCCATATAGTATAAAATCCCACCATAGGTTATGCATTTAATTTCATGCATCATGTTATATTATAAATGTCATAATATATCTAGTTGCATGATTTATTTTATTGCATGCTCATGCATCATATAATATAAATATTATAATAAATGCATGCATGCATTAATAACATATCTATGCATCATTTATATTATAAGTGTTATAATATATGGTAGAATGTATGTATGGATGATTGTTATAGTTTATTTCATTACCATATTATATAATTGTTATATATGTTAATAATAAAATGGATCTACATGAAGCATGATACTACCTTTAGGTAACTTATAAATGTTATAATTTACTAAGTAGGTCAATTACATGCAATGTATGTTTTTAATTTGTTTCATTTGTTTATAATTGTTATAACTAATTGAAATTAGAAATTAAAAATCAATAAATCAGAATTGCATGCAAACCTTAGGTTAAAATCATTTTTTAAAATTGTTTTAAAATATGATTCATATAGACCTAAGATTACTTTTCTAATGAGATTAGAAATTTAAGTTTAATCTTTTAATCAGTTTAATAAGAGTAAATTGATTCTTAATTAAAAGATTAACATTGTAACAAATAAATCTATAAGGGACCTTTTGTCTAAGGCTAATTTTGTCTAGGCTAGGGTATTTAAGTTAACGAAAACGTAACACCCCTATCAGGGAACTTATCTGGAAAGGTGAATTAGATAGATTTGTTACAAGCATACAATGTTTGATTAAAGTTTATTAAAGTGTTTAATAAACCTTAATAAAAATTGTTTAACTATCCAAAACAAATGTTATTTTTGGGCAAATTAAACAATCACTAAATTAAATCAATAGCCGAATTTTTCTAAGTTAATTAGCTCTAAGTAAAACGCTCAGTGGGACGAAATATGATACTTCATTTTTTCTCTTCACGTTTCTCCCTAAAAGTTTACATCGTGAGATCTATACTCAGCCTCAAAGCACCTTGAGTGTCCCCTTACAGATGGTGTTTGTATAAATCAATATCAAGATGAATGGAGAGAGTGTTTATAGTAAGTGGGAGAGAGATATGTGACAACACATCCCAACACATCCCTCGGTCTCTCTCATTAGTTTGAAGTTGTTGGATCGATATGACAACCCTAGAGGGGGGTGAATAGGGTTTAATTAAACTTTTTTTTTTCTAAATTAATCCAATTAAACTAATTAATACACTTTTTATAAATAATAAGAAAAATTCAAATTATGCAACAAATAAGATGACAAAAAATGTGATAATTTAATTATATCAAATTTTAGTAAATAAATAAGAACAAACTAAAACATACAATAAATTGCTTAAATTAATTGCAAAAATAAAAAGGAAAGAGTTAGAGAAGAAGACACCGTAATTTTTATAGTGGTTCGGTCAAACTCGACCTACACCACTTCCCAAGCACCTCTTGAGAATTTGAATAAAATCTTTCCGACTCTTTTCATAGATTAGAGCCCAACCGTTACACCACCGCTCCTTTTACGGGTTCAAGAGCAAACCCGATCCTTTCCACGGTTTAGGATCAAACTGTTACAAATATTGGAATTTTTGAAGAGCACAATACAACTCTCATAAGAGTGGATTTACAAGTTTAAGCACTCAACAAGTTTATCCTCACAATACAATAACACTCTCTCAAGAATAGGATGGAAAAAAAAATTGGGAACTTAGAGAGAGCAACAATGGAACTTTTGAGTTTTGGAGGATTATGAATTGTAAAATTTGTTGGTTTAAAATTTGGAGAGGAAGATGGTTTATATAGTGATGGAAAAATTTTTAGAAACCACAATTAATTTGGACCATTGGATTTTGGAAAAGAAAAATCAATGGTGGAGATTTTAAACTAAACTAGTCGTTAGATATAAACAAAATATAATATTAAATTCCTTTTCTTTTGAAATTCATTTTCTTTTTAAAATTAATCCAAAAAAAAAAAAAATACCATGTGTCAAAAACTAGCCGTTAGACCCAAACATAAAATAATATTAAATTTATTTTTCTTTTAATTCATTTTATTTTTAAATTCATTCTTTTGAAGTCAATCCAAAAATAAAAAACATACCATGTGTAAAAAACTAACTGTTAGACACAAACATAAAATAATATTAAATTTATTTTCCTTTTAATTTTTTTTAATTTCAATTTTTTTTTAATTTTAAATCAATCCAAAAGTTAATCTCTTAATGATCCACCATTCAACCAATATGCTGCCACATTTCTACATGCAAATGGTCTGGTTATGCCACGTCATCCACCACGGTATTTTCTCTATAGAATTGTTTCGGTCATATCGTCTTCGTTTTTAGCTCTAATTTGAGTGATTTAAGAGGTGTTGGAATCGTTGTTCTAAGCTCTATGCTATGGACATATTAAAACAATAAGATTTTCAGTAAAAAATTGAGTTTGTTATCATCAAAACATTGATTAATTAATTAATTAAAATGAATTAATTTGAGATTAAGGGCCAAAAAGCCAACAATCTCCCCTTTTTGATGATGACAAACCATTCAAGAAAAATAGCTTGAAATATATGTAAACCATATGTAACACATAATAAAATTCAACATATCACCATAAAGATCATTCCTGAAATTTATTAAAAATAAATAAATTTCCCCCCTAGTTAATACAATCAAAATAAATTTATAGCATATTTTTCTTAAACTTCTCCCCCCTTGGAATCATCAAAAAGAATAATTAAGAAAAATTTAGAACTACATAAATGTTTCCCTTAAAAACATGAACATAAATTTAGCACAACTCCCCCTAAGAATATTAACACATGCTTTCCATATCTCCCCCTATCAAAATGCCTTTTAAAAGATTTAACAAGTAAAATTTTAAAATCAAGAGGCATCACAATGAATAATACCGAGCTCAAGCCTATTTTTGCAAAAGTTTTCTTTATTCAAAGGCTTGGTAAAAATATCCGCTAATTGATTATTAGAGCCTACAAATTCAAGAGTAATATTATCATTTTGCACATGCTCTCTAATAAAGTGATGCCTAATATCAATATGCTTAGTCCTAGAATGATGTATAGGATTTTTAGTCAAATTAATAGCACTAGTATTATCACAAAATATAGGCACATTATCAAACTTTAATCCAAAATCACAAAGAGTTTATTTCATCCAAAGAATTTGAGCACAACAACTAGCAACTGCAATATATTCTGCTTCGGTAGTAGATAAGGCAACCAAATTTTGCTTTTTACTAAACCAAGAAACTAAGGAACTACCAAGAAATTGACAAGTTCCACTAGTACTCTTATGGTCAAGTAAACTATCCGCAAAATCTGCATTGGAATATCCTACCAAATTAAATTCAACATTTCTAGGATACCATAAGCCTAAATCAATAGTACCAAGCAAATATTTAAAAATTCTTTTAATGACATGTAAATGTGATTTCTTAGGACAAGATTGAAATCTAGCACAAAGACATACACTAAATATAATATCGGGTCTACTAGCGGTTAAATAAAGTAAAGATCCAATCATACCTCTTTAAGCTTTTATATCCACACACTTACCTTTTTCATCCTTGTCAAGCTTATGGATGTGCTCATAGGAGTTTTTACAATTTTACCTTCATTGAATTTGAACCTTTTGAGCAAATCCCTTGTGTATTTTTCTTGACTTATGAAAATATCTTCCTTGAGTTGTTTGATTTGGAGTTCAAGGAAGAAGCTAAGTTCTTCCATCATACTCATCTCAAATTCATTATGCATACACTTAGAAAATTCTTCACACAAAGATGGATTAGTAGAACAAAAAATAATATCATCCACATATATTTGTACTAAAAGCATAACATTTTCTTTAGTCTTAATAAAAAGAGTAGTATCAATTTTACCCATTTTAAATCCATTCTCAAGCAAGAAATTACTAAGTCTATCATACCAAGCTCTTGGAGCTTGTTTTAAGCCATAAAGAGCCTTTTTGAACTTATAGACATGATTAGGAAAATCAAAACTTTCAAACTCCAGAGGTTGTTCTACATAAACTTCCTCCATGATATAACCATTTAAAAATGCACTTTTCACATCCATTTGATACAAAATGAAATTCTTATAAGAAGCAAAAGCAAGCAACATTCTAATAGCTTCTAATCTAGCAATGGGTGCAAAAGTTTCTTCATAATCTATTCCTTCCTCTTGACAATAACCTTGAGCTACAAGTCTAGCTTTATTTCTAATGATATTTCCATTTTCATCCATTTTATTTCTAAAGACCCATTTAGTTCCAATTATAGAAGCATGAGAGGACTAACTCCCAAACTTTATTCCTTTCAAATTGATTTAATTCTTCTTGCATAGCTAAAATCCAAAATTCATCATTTTCGGCATCTTTAAAACTTTTTGGTTCAATTTGAGAAACAAAAGCAAGATTATTAAACATATTAAGAGAGGAACGAGTTTTCACACCTTGTTCGGGATCACAAGAATTAATTCTTTGGGATGGGAAGGAGCATACCTCCACTCTTTAGGCATGGATGAAGAACCAATTTCGTTCTTTTCGATTAAGCTCTTCTCTTGCTTACTTGAAACAATTTCCTTGCCTTTGTCACTAACAAGTAAATCTCCAAAATTTCCTTCTAAAACATCAATATAAATAGGCTCATTATAAATAACATTGCAAGATTCATCAAATACTACATGCATAGATTCCTCAATTACTAAAGTTCTTTTATTGAAAACTATATAAGCATTACTAGTAGAGGAATAGCCAAGGAAAATACCAACATCCGTCTTAGAATCAAATTTTCCAAGTTTTTCTTTGTTATTCAAAATAAAACATTTGCAACCAAAAACTTTGAAATACCCAATATTTGAAATTTTGTTATGCCAAAGTTCATAAGGAGTTTTATCCAAAGAAGGTCTAATTAAAACTCTATTTAAAACATAACAAGCGGTGTTAATGGCTTCCACCTAAAAGTATGTAGGTAAACCATACTCATGCAACATTGATCTAGCAAATTCTTGCAAAGTACGATTTTTCCTTTCAACTACACCGTTTTGTCGAGGAGTTCTTGGAGCGGAGAAATTATGAGAAAAACAATTTTCTTCACAAAAAGTTTCAAAAGCATTGCTATCAAATTCTCCTCCATGATCACTCCTAATTTTAGAAATCAAAAAACCTTTTTCATTTTGAACTCTTTTTGCAAATCTAGAAAAGCTTTTCAAAGCATCATCCTTATGTTTTAGCATCAAAACCTAAGTAAATCTTGAAAAATCATCAACTATCACAAAGGCATAATAGTTCCCTCCAAAACTAGCAATTCTAGAAGGGCCAAATAAGTCCATGTGTAATAGTTGAAGGGGTCTAGTTGTAGAGATTATATTTTTAGATTTGAAAGAGGACTTAGTTTGCTTACCTATTTGACAAGCATCACAAACTTTGTCTTTTTCAAATTTAAATTTGGGAAGACCTCTAACCAAAGAATTCTTGGAAATATTTGAAACTAAGTGCATGCTAGCATGTCCTAGTCTTCTATGCCATAACCAAGAATCATTATGCAAAGCCGATAAACATTTATCATTAATAGGACAATCATTCAAATCAATAGTATAAACATTTTCATCTCTATTTCCAACAAATATAACTTTTCTATCAATAGCATTTTCAATGATGCAATTCTTTTTATCAAACAAAACTCTAAAGCCTTTATCATACAATTGACTAATAATAAGTAAATCATGCTTCAAACCATCAACCAAAAGTACATTTTGAATTAAAATAGAAGATTCATTACCTATACTACCTTTACCAATTATTTTACCTTTTTTGTTGTCACCAAAAGTTACAAGACCTCCATCCTTTTTGGAGAGAGAGACAAACTTGGATGGGTCTCCCGTCATGTGCCTCGAGCAACCACTATCCAAGTACCACTTGTTTTTCTTAGAGGCTTTCAAACAAACCTACAAACACAAATGTTCAAGTTTGATTCTTTGGTACCCACACTTGTTTGGGTCCTAGATGGTTAGCATTGACAAACTTGGGAATCCATTTCATTTTTGCATAGACATTTAAGGCATTGGATTTAGACAAGTAACAAGAATAAGTTGTATGTCCAAACTTGCCACATGAGAAACAAACAACATTATGCAAAGATTTATCTCTTACAAAAAATTTATGCACTCTACTTTTCTTGGAGAAATTATTCCTTGGAGCATTGTGAAACTTTGCCCTTTGAGAAAAATTTATTCTTGGAGAAGTAGTATGAGCATATTTCAATTTAAAACACTTAGCTCTAATATGGCCTTCAACACCACAATAATGACATATAGGCACAAAGTTAGATTTAACATGCTTAGACACAACCTTAGGCATATTATGATATTATGAGATGCTTTAACAAAGATAGTTTTAGAACTTGAAGGAGTAGAACATTCATCAATATAGCCTAAACCTCTTTTATCACCAAAAGGCTTGCCTACTTCAATTATCTTGTCTAATCTTTGAGCACCTATTGTCAACTTTTTAATAGATTCTTTAGCCTTATCAAGTTCTTGCAAAACACTAAATTCCTTTTCTTTGAGTAATTTAATCAAATTATCTTTTTCACAACTATCATGCTCAAGAAATTTAACTTTGTCAAGCAAGGCATTTTTCTCATCACAATCAAAAGCATGTTTGTCACAAGAGATATTCATTTCATCAATATGCATAGCATCATGCTCATTCTCTTTTAAGCAAGCAATTTCTTCAAGTAAAGACTTAATTTACTAGATAAAACATTGTATTTCTTTTTAAGCACAACATACTTAGAACCAAGTTTTTCTAAATCATTTTGCATATTTTCAAAAGCTTCAAACAATTCATTATAAGAAAGAGGTTCTAGAGTTACCTCATCATTTTGTTCATCCTCTTTGTCACTATGAGCAATGAAGCAAAAATTGGCCACTTCTTCATTATCACTCCTACTTTCGCTTTCATTGCTATCATCCCAAGTAGCTTTCATTGCTTTCTTCTTGGATTTCTTGGATGATTTAAGAAAAGGATAATTGATTCTAATATGACCCGGCTTCTTGCATTCATAGCATATTACCTCATTCTTTTTGCTCTTTTCACCTTTTGACTCTTTTTGGTTGGAGAGATGCTTCTTGAATTGCTTCTTTCTCTTGATGAAGTTTTATACCTACGTGAAAGATAGGCAACATCATCTTTATCAAGGTCATCTTCATCTTGGGAGTCAACTTCTAAAGAGATGGTCTTTAAAGCTATACTCTTTTCTTTCTTTTTCTTCTCATCCTCCATTTTTTTCTTGATCTTTATCTCATGCGTCAACAACGAGCCCATGAGTTCATCAATGGAGAGAGATTTAAGATCCTTTGCCTCTTGAATGGCGGTGACTTTAGGCTCCCATTGTTTAGGTAAAGACCACAATAGCTTCTTTATCTTCTCAAGATTTGAGTACTTTTTTCCAAGTCCTTCTAAAGCATTGACAATGTTAGTAAATCTAATAAACATATCGGAAATAGCTTCATTTTCATCAATTTTAAACATTTCATATTGATGAACTAACATGTCAATCTTTGTTTCTTTTACTTGACTAGTTCCTTCATGAATAATTTCTAATTTATCTCATATCTCTTTAGCGGTTTTGCAAATAGACACTTTATTATACTCAACTTCATTCAAAGCACAAAATAAGTAATTAATAGCTTTGGCATTTAAAGAGCATGCTTTCTTTTCATTTATTGACCATTCTTCCTTAGGTTTTATAGTGCTAACACCATCAACATCTTTTGTTGCAATTTTAAAACCTTCCTAGACAATATCCCATAAATCATAATCAATAGAAAGCAAGAAAAATCTCATTATATTTTTCCAATAACTATAATTATTACCATTAAAGAAGGGAGGCTTTGTAATAGATTGACTATCGGTAAAAGGGATGAAACCTAAAGTTTCCATAGCTCAAAAACAATTAAGTTTATCAAGAAATAAATATTTCAAGAAGAGCAACCCGCTCTAATACCAATTGTTGGATCGATTGGCAACCCTAGAGGGGGGAGAGGGTGAATAGGGTTTAATTAAACTTTTTTTTTTCTAAATTAACCCAATTAAACTAATTAATACACTTTTTATAAATAATAAGAAAAATTCAAATTATGCAACAAATAAGATGACAAAAAATGTGATAATTTAATTCTATCAAATTTTAGCAAATAAATAAGAACAAACTAAACATACATTAAATTGCTTAAATTAATTGCAAAAATAAAAAGGAAAGAGTTAGAGAAGAAGACACCGTAATTTTTATAGCGGTTCGGTCAAACTCAACCTACTCCACTTCCCAAGCGCCTCTTGGGAATTTGAATAAAATCTTTCCGACTCTTTCCACAGATTAGAGTCCAACCGTTACACCACCGCTCCTTTTACGGGTTCAAGAGCAAACCCGATCCTTTCCATGGTTTAGGATCAAACAGTTACAAATGTTGGAATTTTTGAAGAACACAATACAACGTTCACTAGAGTGGAAACACTCAACAAGTTTATCCTCACAGTACAATAATACTTTCTGAAGAATAAGATGAAAAGAAAAAAAAAATGGGAACTTAGAGAGAGCAACAATGGAACTTTTGAGTTTTTGAGGATTATGAAATGTAAAATTTGTTAGTTTAAAATTTGGAGACGAAGATGGTTTATATAATGAAGGAAAAATTTTTAGAAACCACAATTAATTTGGACCATTGGATTTTGGAAAAGAAAAATCAATGGTGGAAATTTTAAACTAAACTAGTCGTTAGATACAAACAAAGTATAATATTAAATTTCTTTTCTTTTGAAATTCATTTTCTTTTTAAAATTAATCAAAAAAATAGAAAAACATACCATGTGTCAAAAACTAGCCATTAGACACAAACATAAAATAATATTAAATTCATTTTTCTTTTAATTCATTTTCTTTTTAAATTCATTCTTTTTCAAGTTAATCCAAAAATAAAAAACATACCATGTGTAAAAACCTAGCCATTAGACACAAACATAAAATAATATTAAATTTTTTTCCTTTTAAATTTTTTTTTAATTTCAATTTTTTTTATTTTAAATCAATCCAAAAATCAAAAGTCCATCATATGTTAATCTCTTAATGATCCACTATTCAACCAATATACTGCCACATGTCTACATGCAAATGGTTTGGTTATGCCACATCATCCACCACGGTATTTTCTCTATAGACTTGTTTCGATCATATCGTCTTCGTTTTAGCTCCGATTTGAGTGATTCAAGAAGTGTTGGAATCGTTGTTCCGAGCTCTATGCTATGGACATATTAAAACACTAAGATTTTCAGTAAAAAACTGAGTTTGTTATCATCAAAACATTGATTAATTAATTAATTAAAATTAATTAATTTGAGATTAAGTGCCAAAAAGCCAACAGAAGTAAAGTTTCATGTACGACCTCATGACACCTTGAGTATCGCCCTATGGATGCCATTTTTGCATGGCGCTTTATTCAAACTCCACAAATGGATAGGGTTGCTTTAATTTCATGCCCCAATCAATTTTTCCCTATGGTTGGCTCATTGGGGCGAAACTCTAGAATCTAAAATAAGAGGTTACACTTACAAGAAATGATAAACGAATTTAACAATTTCTGAACCAAACAATGGTGACTGATAGTTATAGTAACAAGGAGTTATTCTGTCTATTGGTTGAGATTGTCTTATTTCAGTGAAGGGACACCTGATCACCCTACGATGGCTTTCGTCCTATCTCACTGGAGCATCATTGCAAAATAGATGTCACTTAGAGTACATTAGATTATTTTGCTAAAATTGATTGGTTTTTCTAAATGGTTTAATGCAAATTTAATAATATAAATAATTTGTGTGGTTTCAACAAATTTATTCATAATGACTTTTACGACGCTTAATGTACTCGTTGCCGATAAATTAACGGGCGATGATTACACAAGTTGGAAAAACACAATCAACACTATTCTAATTATTGATGACCTCCGGTTTGTCCTAATGGAGGATCGTCCTCCCATTCCAGCTCCAAATGCTATTCAAAATGTTCGAGAAGCATATAAGCGTATGACACGGGCAAACGAGAAGACCCAAGCATACATCTTGGTAAACATTTCTGAAGTCTTGGCGAAGAAGGATGAGCCTATGCTCACGACTTGTGAGATCATGGAGTTCCTGAGGGGAATGTTCGAACAAATGTCTGCACAGCTCAAGCATGATGCTCTCAAATACATCTTCAATGCTTGTATGCAAGAAGGGGAATCTGTTAGAGAAAATGTTCTAATATGATGGTCCACTTCAACGTAGCGGAGATGAATGAGTCAGTGATCTATGAAGCCAATCAGGTTAGCTTCATCCTGAAAACTTTACCTGAAAGTTTCCTAGAGTTCCGTAGCAATGTTGTGATGAACAGGATTGACTACAACCTAACTACCTTGCTCAACGAGCTACAGACCTTTCAATCCTTGATGAAAATCAAGGAACATAAGGGTGAGGCAAATGTTGCTTCATCCTTTAAGAAGTTCCACAGAGGTCCAACCTCTGGGACAAAACTCGTGTCTTCTTCTTTCGTCACCAAAAAGTGGAAAAAGAAGAAAATTAGAAACGGGAAAACTAACTCACCAGTTGCTACCCAAAAGGGCAAGAAGGCCAAGATTGCAAAGTGGTTACTTCTTCGACCCTAAGAAAAATAAAGTGTTTGTGTCGACAAACGCTACTTTTCTAGAAGAAGACCACATAAGGGAGCACAAGCTCTGTAGTAAGATTGTGTTGAATGAACTTTCCAAGGAATCTATTGAACCTTCAACAAGAGTTATCAAAGAACCTGATACCTAAAAAGAGTTGTTGAAGTTGGATCATCTAGTAGGTCAAATCCACCTAAAGTGTTAAGAGAGTCTCGACGCAGTGGGAGGGTTGCAAACCCGCCTGTCATTATATGGGTTTAGCTGATATCTTAGCTATAATGGTTGACGGAGATGTTGAAGATCCATTGTCTTACAAGAAGGCAATGGAGGATGTTGACAAAGATGAGTGGATCAAAGCTATGGATCTCAAAATGGAGTCGATGTACTTCAATTTGGTTTGGGATCTTGTAAATCAACCCGATGGGGTTAAACCTATAGGTGCTAATGCGAAGGTGCAAACCTTCAAGGCTAGACTAGTGGCAAAGAGCTATACCCAAGTTGAAGGAGTCAATTATGAGGAAACTTTCTCACCTGTTGCCATATTGAAGTGTATCTGGATCCTCCTATCCATTACCTCATATTATGACTATGAGATTTGAAAAATGGACGTCAAGACTACCTTTTTTAATGGCAATCTTGAAGAGACCATTTATATGGAGCAGTCTGAGGGATTCATAATCCAAGGTCAAAAGCAAAAGGTTTGCAAGCTTAATCGGTCCATTTATGGACTGAAGCAGGCTTAGTGATCTTGTCATATAAGGTTTGACATTGCGATGAAATCGTATGGCTTTGATCAAAATGTTGATGAGCCTTGTGTATACAAGAAAATCATCAATAGTTCAACAACTTTCCTAGTGTTGTATGTAGACAATATCCTACTCATTGGGAATTATGTGCATCTACTAACTGAAGTTAAGAACTGGCTGACAACCCAAATCCAAATAAAAGATTTGGAGGATCAGTTTGTTCTGGGAATTCAAATCTTTAGAGATCGAAAGAATAAAACGCTAGCTTTATCTCGAGCATCGTACATTGACAAAATGTTTGTCAAGTATTTGATGCAGGACTCCAAAAGAGGTTTATTACCTTTCAAGCATGGAGTTATATTGTCTAAGGAATAGTGTCCTAAGACACCTCAAGAGGTTAAGGAAATGAGATGGATCCCCTATGCATCAGTCGTTGGCTACCTGATGTATGTGATGTTATGTATTAAACCTAACATCTGCTATGTTATGGGGATAGTCAGCAAATATTAATTTAATCCAAGATTTGAACACTAGACCATGGTTAAGAATATCCTCAAGTATCTATGGAGAACGAGGGACTACAAGCTCGTGTATGGTTCTAAGGATTTGATCCTTACAGGATACACAAACTCTGATTTCTAGACTGATAAAGAATGTAGGAAATCCACATCAGTTTTAGTGTTCACACTTAACGGATGGGCAGTAGTCTGGAGGAGAACCAAGCAAGGGTGCATTGCTAACTTCACCATAGAGGCTGAGTATGTAGCAGCTTGTGAAGCTACTAAGGAAGCTGTTTGGCTCAGGAAATTTTTGACTGATCTCGAAGTTGTTGTAGACATGTCAAAGCCCATCACACTTTATTATGATAATAGTGGTGCTGTGGCTGATTCACGAGAGCCTAGGAGTCACAAGCGTGGGAAGCACATAGAGAAGAAGTATCATCTCATCCAAGAGATTGTGCATCGAGGGGACGTGATCATCACGCAAGTAGCTTTGGAGCATAACGTTGTTGATCCGTTTACAAAGGCCCTCACGACTAAGGTGTTTGAGGGTCTATTGAGTATGAGTCTATAGGACAGGCCACGTTTAGACTAAGGCAAGTGGGAGATTTGTACTGGGCATGTTATGCCCTAGTTTATTGTTTGTGTACTTTGTATATTAGCTTGACTTATATATTGTATACCCCACTAGCTTTAAGCCAGTGGGAGATTATTGGGGTTGATGCCTTAAATCTCGTAGGGTTCTATAGTTTGTAATTGTAATGTACAAATATCTTATTTATTTAATAAAATATATGATGTTTCATTAACCAAAAACCAATAAACTAAGATCCAAGGTTATCTTGTAGCTTAAACATGTATGCATAGACGTACGGGTGGATCATGTTTAAGTGATAACCTAAATGGTTTATAGTAGATGGATAAGGCTGGATACCTTATCTTAGTAACACTATAAGTATGGTCCGTTTTGTAGATGTTCAATTGTGGTAAAGTGCTACAAATGATCTGATCCTAATTATTCATGTGGAGACATGTGAGTAGGGATATTCTATACAAAGAAGTTTATATAAGACCGGACCACAAAATTTTTAGTCTCATGATATAACATCGTTCATTATAGAGACTTACATTTCACTAGGATGACCATATGTAACATGATCTGAAACTCGAGTTAATTGTGAACTCCTGACTATGAAAGTGGTCATTTGATTTGTATGAGTGAGAGTGGCTAAATTGTCGGCTCAATAAGTCTATCATTTTAGGGATTTGTTTGATTGGGGAGTTGGGAACACAGTTAAATATGAAGGAATACATTCATTCCCCAACGTTGGGGTAAGTAGATAAATAGCTCCCTTAAGGGCTAATTCTGGGGCTTAAACAATGTGGCGTCACACCCTCTTCTAGCCCGAGAGGGGTTCGATCATAGCTGGACTATGATTTATTGTTCATTAGATGGATTAGTGGTACTTAAGGAGTTGGATGTAACTACAGGGGCAAAACGGTAATTTTGGCCTAACTATACTTACGAGCAATTTGTGAAGGGTCATCGCACTATTGACTGGTTATATCCAATGGATACATAAATATATTTGTAGTGCGAAGAGTGCAGTTGTCGGTCTTTAGTGGAGCGTCCGATAGTTAACAGATGGTGAATAATTTAATTAAAGAAGTTTAATTGATTATTCACGTACAATTGAAGCTTCAAGCTACAAGTATATGAGGTCCCATCGGTAGCTCAACGAGAATAAATAATAATCATTTTTTGGATTAATTTGAATTGTTCAAATTAATTGAGGGAATAAATTATATATGATATAATTAATTTAATTTTAATTATATATGATATAATTACTATAATGTATTTGATACAATATAATATAAAGTATACTTGAGAGGAAATAAATATTTGAATATGATTCAAATATTAATTATATGAATTGGATTCATATAATTAAATTCAATATAAATGGGATTTATATTAAAAGCCAATGGTAAGAGAGAATTGAAACTATAGGTTATATTATATTTGATATAATATATAATATAATATATATTATATGATAAGTTAGTTATTATATATTTATATATATATATATTACATATCTTATTAAATAAATAAATACATTTAATTTAATTTATTAATTTATTTAGAAAAACTATTTAGGGAGGGAGTTGTAAATCCCTCCTCTCCTTTTGCTCTCTCAAACGTGTAAGTGAAGAAGTGGTTCCCTATCTTCTACCGTGTGTGAAAATAGAGAAAGAGATTAAAAGAATTCTCTTTGAAGAATTGTTATGTAATTTTCCCCCCTTCTTCTCTCCTCTCAATCAAAACCTTCCCTCTCATCCAAAATAACCAGAGCCTACAAACTATTGGGTTCTCATCCCAGAAAATACCAAGGTTTCCTTCACGGTGGTGCACAATTAGAGATTGAGAGTTTTTCACAGTGAGGATTAGATCTTCATAGGTAAGAGTTCTTGAACCCAATTATTATTCTTCCGCATTTTCATTTTGAGCATGTTGTAATTTTTGTACTAAATGCATAAATTATATGTTTTTCTTCTGTAAAGTTATGTATTTTGTGAAAATTGGGAAATTAGGACGATCCGCTTCTGCTCATGGACCTTTAACTGGGTTCCTTCACAAACTAATATGGGTATTTTGCGGAGCTGACAACAAATTGGATGGAGATTGAAAAGGAAAAGGAAAAAGAAGGGAAACAAATATCAATTGGAAGAAAAATAACATCATTACAAGAAGGAATTGAAGAACTAAAAAAAGGACAAGAAGACATTAAGAAGAACATGCATGAAAAACATAAGGAATTTCTTGATATATTGGGCCACATAAAAGAAGTTATTAGTGACCAACTTCGACAAAAAGATGAAGGTGGTGAAAAGTAATCTAAAAAATATCTTGAGAAGAATAAAGTGGCATAATCTAGTTTGAAGCTTTTACATGCAAGTTTGGAACTTATAAATATTAGAGGTAAAGAGGTAAAATTTGTGATTTTTTTTTTGTATAAAGAAGTACAATAACATAAATGATATAGAAGGAGGCTCAAGAAAATAATGCTCAAGAAATTGAGGACAAGGAGGCTAAAGAGAATGAAAATGTAGAATTGGGCCACGTAAAAGAAGGTAAGTATTGATCAATTGATGTTTTTAAGTGTAGGATTAGCTTGCTATCAGTGATATCTGACATCACTGATAGCATACTATCAGTGATAACATATTATCAATGATAGCATCTATCAGTGATAATATAAATTATATAAAGCTTTATTTACTTTACTGATAGCATATTGACAGATGTCATATTATTTTTTATTTCATGATTTCAGGTTGTTGAAAAGACTCTTAAAAAGAGTCAAAAAAAATATAGACCAAAGGTTGCAGTTGAAAATATGAAGGAACTTGTTGTGGAGAAGAGACCGTAGAGACAAGAAAAACCAACCATGAAAATTTTGGAGAATACAAAAAAAAAAAAAAAAAAAAAAAAAAAAACAAAAATAAAAAAAGAAGGTTTCTCCAAACGTGTCTCCCAAGGTGTCTCCAAGCAAAGCTACAAGGCATTCTTCAAGGTGGAAGGATGACAATCCAAGCTTTGATCTCAAAAGATCATAACTTTGATTCATGTTTCTTTGACAATAGATAGACTTTTGTTTGACAATGATTGCTGTTTTTTTTTTTTTTACAATAGATAGACTTTTGTTTGAAAATGATTTATGTTTTTTTTTAAACAATAGATAGGATTTTGTTTGACAATGATTGTTATGCTTATGATTTTATAGGAAATTAGGTTGTTATTTTGATTTGAAAATACATATGAATCTTTCAGAAATGAGATTGATATAGTTACAACATTCAATTTATTTTAGTGTTCTTCAACAGGTTGTTCGGTTGTTCAAACATTAAACATAGCTACACAACTTCTATCATTGATAGCATGGTATTAGTAATAAACATGTTATCACTGATAGTTTTTCTTTATCACTAATGCCAAAATGTTTATCTTTTAGTATAGTTACTTTTGTTGAAATAAATTATTGGCAAGAGAATTCATTTATTTCATTTAGATATTCAGATAGTTAAAGTGGATAAAATAAATTCTTCACTTCAAAAATTAAACATTTGAGATCAGTGATAGAAGGTATCGCTGACAGCGTGATATCAATGATAGAAGCTATCATTGATAGCTTGATATCAATGACAGAAACTATCACTGATATATATTAGTATAGACAAATATCACAAGTTTCTTTATTTCCTGTGGCTAAAGCAAAACAAAAGCATTATAAGCAAAAGCATTATATTGGGTAAAGAATATGGATATATCAACAAAAAAGTTTGTTTCACTAGCTATCATTGATAAATTGACGAAACATTAGTAAGAAAATAAGCTACTCACTATCTAATGGATAAATTGACAAACATCAGTAATAAGCTGTCTCACTACCTAATGGATAAATTGATGACAAACATCAATAACAAGCTGTCTCAATATCATTGATAAATTGAAAAACATCAATAACAAAACAAGTTTCTTAATTAAACAACTTGTGGCAATCTGTATGTCCTATAATTATGGCCACGACGATGACATCAACTACACTTTGAGCTGTTTTTCTTTTCACCAATTGACAATATTCTTAGTTTTTATGGTCGTCCAGCTGGAAGTTTAACTATTGGAGGTAATACATTCACACCAACATCAATAGAGCTCTAATCAGAATGATTTCTAATATGATAAACTGATCCTTTATAGGTTGATAACAGTGTACTAGAAAATTAATAGTCCAACACAAAAGCATATATATCTAAATTTAGCCCACGAATAACAGCACAAGTATGAGCACATGGAATCTCCACCAAATCCCAAACACAATAATTGCATGACTTAAAGGCTAAATTTATCATAAATGATTGTCTCCATCAACTACTTTATATTCTTTACTGTTAATAGGATCAACCTGAAAAACAAAATAATCAATCAAATGTAATTAACAAGGTGAACTAATGGCATGTCACTGAAAACTAAAATATAAATGAAAATGTAAGTGATACTATCCCTACTTGATGAAATGTTTTCAAGCTATCAGTGAAAACAAAAAAATATCAGTGATTGCTTCTATCACTGATAACATGTTATCAATGATAGAAGCTGTCACTGATAAATTGACGTTAGTGATATCTTCGACACGAATGGCCAATTTTGTACCTTGAAGCTTCTTGATTAACCGTGACACTCTCACAACTCAAACTCCGCCCAACTAGTCAAAATGATCTTCATGGATATTGTTGATTGGCCTTTTTCATAAAATCAATTTTGAAGTATTTCTCTAATGGAATCAAGTAACGATACAATAGGGAACTCCCTAGGCTTTTTCAAAATATTATTCAAGCACTTTGAAATATTTGTAGTCATCATATTATACCTTCTTCTCTTAGAATGTGCACATGCCCACTTCTTAAAACCAACTTTACTAAGACATTATCAAATAGTAGGATATATCGATTTCATCCATTTCATATAAAACTCAAACTTATAAATTGTATAAGTTTTTACACAACTACAATATATGTTATCAATTAAAGAATCCTTATAAGTCAAATTCATATTTTGCAAAAAATGTTGTAGACAAACACAATACTCAACAGTTAGAAAAACATTCATAACACCTTTTGGAATGCCAAAATGCTAATAGAAAATAATGACTAATCCTTCTCGTTTACCAAAACTTTTCTTTAGATTCTCAAAAAACCATATCCATGATGCATCATTTTCAGAGTCAACAATACTAAAAGCAAAAGGAAAAATCTCATTGTTATCGTCAATTATTGAAGTCGTCAAAAGAGTCCCAACATATTTACATTTCAAGAGCGTGCCATCAACCGATATATTAGGTATACAATGCTTCCAACCCTCAATTGACACTCCAACAACCATATAAAAATACTTAAAATGCCCATTTATGTCAGCTTCATAGGCAGTGAGTGTACCTAAAATAAGATAAACATGAAAATAAACAAGTAAGCTAGATTACAAAAGATATATAATTGATTGATGTCTATCAATGATAGCTTCTATCACTGGTTGGAGTCTATCACCAATAGCTTCCATCATTTTCATGTGATCAATGATAGAAGCTATCAGTGATAGACTCCTACTAGTGATAGAAGCTATCACTAATGGATCATACAATCCTTAATAAGTAGGAAACAAAAAAATAAATCTGGATTCCTGAAGGAAATCGGACATGAGGATTTCCATGAGCAACAGAAGGATCGTTCCAAATTTGAATCATATTTGAATAATAACAATCACAGTACTAGAAACGGAAACATACGATCATGCATAAACCGAAATTACAGCATGCTTTTCTACAGATCAAGGGATAGAATTATACATACCTTTAAAGACTCATCTTCAATCTCCCTTAATCACGAACGCTCGAACACTTCGACCGCTACCCTGCATGATGAACGCGACCACGAACACAACAATCACCAAGGTCACGAACACAGTGAACGCAACGAATGGCCTCCATAGAGCTTCGACAGTGTCAGTTGAGTATGACACCACCTCAATGGCTACCTTGGTATTCTCGGTGTGAGAATCCAGAAGTGTGGGCTTTGTGTGGACTAGGTTAGAGGCAGAGACTGGAGGAGAACAATCATGTAAACAATTGAGCAAGTGGGAGATGGCAGAAGTCTATCGTATAGATGATGCCCAATCGTTTAACAAATGCTATGCGATCATTTAGCAGAAGCTATGTGATCGTTTAGCTAATCGGCCAGCTGAATGTTTATTGTATAGAAACACTCCACGATCGTCTAATCTCTCCAAGTTGTCATTTAGTAAATCTTATTTACTTGACAACCTTTCCGTGAGAACATTCCGAGAATGGAAATCTCAAAACAACAACTTCTAAATTTAGGAAAACATTTTTTCTTTTTAATCTCACGGTTACCATGAAACCACCAATAACCTCCCACTCAATTGTTTATTAGAGAAAAAGAGATAATTATCCAATAATTATTATAAAAATATATGATAACCAACTTACCATACTATATTTATAACCAATAGTTTTAATATTTCATCTCATGAAACATATAAACCATAGCTCTTTTTCTATTCCATGGCACTTAATGTAAATCTCATTTACATTAATCCTCTACTTGATGTATCTCATACACCACACCAATCATATCATATATAATGGAATTGCCTCTTGTCAATTTGAACATTTCGAATTAACACCAAGAACTGATTCTTAACTTGAATCCAGTGAATAACTGACTAAACTCTTTAACCAAGAAATCTACCATCCGTTAACTGCCAGACACCCTACTAATGACCGACAGCTGAACTTTCCTTACCACAGATATATTATGTGTCCATCTTAACCAATCAAAAATGTGATAACCTTTCACAGATTGCTCGTAAGTACCACTCGGGCAATAACTGCTATGCCCCTGTAGTTACATCTAACTTCTTAAGTACCACTGATCTCTCTAATGAACATAAGTCATAGTTCTACTATGACTGAGTTCTCTCTTCCAAAGAGAAGCTGTGGCCACTATGTTCAAGCCTCGGAATTAGTCTCTAAGGGAACAATCTTGTTTAACTGAGTTCCCAGCTCCCAAATCAGACAAGTCCCAAAAAAGGTAGGCATGTTGAATTGGTAAACTGACCACTCTCACCCATACTAATCAAAGAACCACCCTTAAAGGTAAGAGTTCCCAAAACACTCAGAATTGAGGTCATGTCACCTATGGTCGTTTAGATGAGATGTAAGTCTCTAGTATCAATGATGTTATATACAGAGTCTAGTCATCTCGTGGTTCGAGTTTATACAAACTCTTTGTATAGGACACCCCCGCTCGCATGTCTCCACATGAATAGTCAGGATCTACCATTTGTAGTAGTTCACAACACTTGCAAACCTCTACAAAGTGGGCCGTATCTGTAGTTGTCACAAGGATCAAGAATCCCTCTTTAATCCTTATACTACAGACCTAATTAGGTTATCACTTAAGGCATGATCTACTTGAATATCTCATATACATGCTTAAGTTTACATATGATAACCAAGGAGCTTTGTTTAATAGATATGAGTAAATGCCATAATGAAATAACACTTATTTTATTCATAACAATGTGTATAAATACAAACAACGAGACTCTGGGAGAATTAGGACACCAATCCCAACAATTCCTTTCTTCTAACTTTATCAACTTCTTTGGAATCAAAGCATATGATTCGCGTGCATCGCCTTTCAATGACTTCATTATTTATTCTTTTTCCCTCCATGTTTTATAGTAGTTAATATTTACTCCAAATTCTTTATGGTCTTCATTTACAATATCACTAGGAGTTGAGGTATGAGAAAAACTAAATTTAAAATCATTTTTCAAATATTTAGCTATTAAGGACGAGGAAGCTTACCTATAAAAAGTTTGACTACTTTTTATAGAACAATCATGAATATCAATAAGCTTCTTAAGCATCCACAAAACACTGTGCTTGTAGCAGGATGCTCTCACATACAATTGACAACCATTTTGAACACATCGAAATACAATTGCTCTTGAATTTGACGTTACAGTCTTAAATTCAAAATTCTTCTTGACTTCTATCAAGTAAAAACAATTTGACAAAATCTCTTTACTAGAAAAACATCATTTTCTTTCAAATCACGAGCAATATGTATATCCATAATCACTTAGAAATCGTCATCATCAATCATAGCGTAGAAGAAGGAACAACAAACAAATAATTCTCAACTCCACTAAAAACTCCACTAGAAACAACATTAGAAGATACTTCCAAACATGAACTAATGACATGAGCAACCAAAGGATGTCTTAAATTGTGTTCCTCAACTAAAGCAAAAAACCAAGCTACATCCTTATCTTCATGAATTTGAACTACATATTGAACTTCATTCATAACAAAATCTAATAAAGTTGAAAGTCCTATAGAGGAAGTAGATGCATTCAAACAAATCTCTTTCACTGTTAAACCCACAAAATCTTCAACAACCATTATATCATCTACTAAAACTCCAGTAGATTTATAATTCACATAATAGTGTTTTTCATTTCATATTCCACTATAAAAAAAAAAAAACTATTGGAATAACCATGTTTTAAAATTCCTGCAAAAGTAAAACAAAAACTCTTGAGTAACAATATCAATAGGTTCTAATATCTATCAAAAGCAAATACAAATCCTATCACTTTTACTAGTCTATAACTAGGCACATCTTTAAAGGATATCAATAAGAAACCATGAACACATAAAAAATGGTAGTAGTCACATATATCCTATCAATGATAGTTAGTATCAATGATAGCCAGTTGATATCTTCCAATTGATAACAATAGCTTTCTAAACCTTAAGTTAATACAGTGAAAATTGTAGAAAATCATAAACGACAAACAAAAAGACAAGGTAACCGTAATATCAAACCTAAATATCAAACATGAAAGTAGATATGTATCTAGAAATATTATACAATATAAAAGAAAATATCAAAGAAAAGAGTCAAGAATACAAACCTCAAAATAATTAAAGAAGACAGTGAAGAATACAAGCCCTAACTTAATTAATCGATCAGAACTTAAAATATCAAAGAAAAAGTGAACAACGTAATGAAGAAAGCAAAACTTCATGAAAGCACAACAAACTCCCCTCATAATTCACTCTGTTCACATTGAGCTGAAGAAATCATTAGGTTCTTGAGAAAAAGAGAAAAAAAAGAGTAAATGAGTTGAAGAAATAGAAAAAAAAAACGTAAAACAAAATTGAAAAAAAAAAAGAACGCTAAAAGAAAACAAACTTACAGTCGAAGATGCAATAGAGAAAAGGAAAACAAACTCACGAATTGGAATTGACTATAGTATCACAGAGAAAATGAATCAGAGAGCTTCACGAATTGGAATTCGTCATATATTTTCACACCCAGACTGAAACGAAGACATGATCATGAAAAGAATGAAATAAAAAATGTAAAAAAGGAAAGTTAATAAAGGGAAGAGAGGGTAAATTTGGAATTTAAAAAAAGTAATATCTTGACCGATCAACATTTGCTATATTAGCAAATATTTCAAACGTGGAATATAGGATAATTCTTTTCCCTATTTGTATTATTTGATACAAATTTCCTTAAATTAACATAACAGAACATAATTAAGAATAGAAAAATTATAACATTAAACATAACATGGATATAAAATGTATAACATTAAACATGACACAACATAGTGGAAAAGAAAGAAGAATAAGAAAACTCTACACGTGGATAGAGCTTGGAAGAAAATGACAAGAATATTAGATAACTCACATTAATTCAAGTTTAAGGTGAAATGATATGAAAATTCAATGGAACATATTCGAATCAAAATATGTAGTTTCTTGAAAATAAAGATTTTTTATGGTAAAAGAGAAAAAACTTCTATTGCACTTTCCTCGAGTTAGCATAGTTAGTTGAAAAAAAAACTCGAAATGTCTATGAACATTTCAAAATTTCAAGAAATTTGGGGAAAATCATAATTCACCCCGTTGAAATTTCGAGATCTCAATCGAAATTTTGAACTTTGGTTATATTAGACATTCAATTTAAATTTGTACTTAATAATCACGTTTGGACATCTTTTTAAAATGAATGTATCTGTTAACTACAAAAGTGAAAAACTTAAAGTTTAATTAGACACTAAACTGTTTTTTTTCTTATAAAATAAACTTTTAAACATTTTTAATATTGATGAGATCTATGAGATATAAACTTGAAAGTCTATAGATTTGCACATTTTCTAGGGACTTACTAAAGTCATAATTGAAAGTTCACGAATTTATTAGTCACAATTTTCAATATTTATTGACTAAACTTGTAATTTAACTTTCATATAAGGCCACGTCTACCCCATGTAAAAGGTAAACTATCAATGATAATGTAAAAAGTGGGCTTAGATGATTACTTTTGTTGTTGTTTACCTACTTTTCCTAATCGTAATGAGTTATGAAAATTCTAAAATATTTAAAATCACTTTTTTAGTGGAAGGCTACTTGGAAGTAATTCTAAAATATTTAAAATCAATTTTTTCATTTTCAAAACTATTAAAAAACATATTTAAAATCTATTAAAAAATATATTTTTAATCATTCAATATTAATTATGATGATATGAAAATTACATTTAAATATTAATGATATGAAAATTACATTTAGAAATTTAATATTAAATTAAATTCAATGTCCAAAGTATGATTATGGAGGTTATTTATCTGATTAAAATAAATATTGTCAACCATATATAATTACTAATGTTGTGAAGTTCTATACTACTTTTTTTTTCTTTTTCTTTTCTTTATAATATGTGGAGTGGGAGACTGGACCTTAGATTCGAGATTGATAGTATATGTTTATGTCAGTTGAGCTATGCTCATGTTGCTAAACAAACAAAAACAATCACAATATAACAAAAAAGAGTGATATATATGGTTGACAATATTTATTTTAATTACATAATGCAAAAAAGGAATGGCAAAAAAGTAAAATGAAGATGCCCTTGACATAGAATCTAGAAAATCCATGTTCATAAAGACTTCCAAAACTCTCGAAATTCCCTCCATAGGGCATCCTAAGATGTTAGAGAATCTTCAGATGCCAGTGCATTACGGTAATCTAGATGCCCATGGGCATGTAGGATACTCGCCAAACAAATCAAAGATGCAACTGTTCGGGAATAAAATGATTTTCTCTACAAAAACTTTATATTAAATGGTCTAACTTATGATTTTTATGATTATTACAGCACGATGAATATAGCAAACGAAGCTTGGGACGTCTTATAGAAAAAAATTACAATACCAAGAAGGTCAGTTAAAAAAAATATGTAGTAAGCTATTACCTGAAGTTCCAAATGACAGACGATAAATCTGTAGAGGCCCAATCCCATGAATTGCAAAAACTAGCTCATGAAATAATAAGTGAAAGTATGGCTCTTGATGAGTAATTTCAACTTCATTATTGATAGGTTGCCCTTCTTGTGGAAGGATTTTAAAAAACCCTCAGCCATAAGACCAAGGAATTCTCCTTGGAGATTTTGATAACACGCTTAAGAATTGAGGAGGAAGCCCACAAACAGAACCAGAGGGAGGAGGTAAACATCGTATCAAGAAGATCCATTTCTGTTGTAATAAAACGTGAACCAAAGGCAAAGGGAACTAAGAGGAAATGTCAAAATAGGGGCTCTAGTAACCAGAAGAATCCAAAGAAGCAAAAACCACCCTTGGGAGAAACAATACAATTTCTTTGCTATAATTGCAACAAACCTGGGCATATGGCTAGGAATTGTAAGAATAAGCATTGTCCTGCTGAGTAGGCAAACCTGACAGAAGAGTCATTAGTAGCCATGATCACAGAAGTAAATTTGATCGATGGCTCTGAGGGGTGGTGGATAGACATTAGCACTATGCGCCATGTTTGTCATGACCTTAGTTTATTTAAGACTTATTCTGAAACTAAGGATAAAAATATATTGTTAAGGAATCACCACAAAAAAAAAGTTGTTGGAGTCGGCGAGGTGGAGCTGAAGTTTACCTTTGGGAAGATCATCACTCTGAAGGAAGTTCTACACACTCCAGAGATAAGGAAGAATCTGGTCTTGGGCTATCTCCTCAACAAGGCGGGCTTTAGTCAAACCATGGGACCCAACTTGTATACTCTTACAAAAAATAACATATTTGTGGGAAAGGGTTATGTAGCTGATGAAATGTTGAAGCTTAATCTTGATATGAATAAAACTAAGTCTTCCATTTATATATTGTGTTCTTTTAGTATTTGGCATGTTAGGCTTTGTCATGTTAATAAATGGATAATTAGTAACATAAGTAGCTTGAAAATGATTCCTAAGTTATGCATGAAAGATTTTGATAAATGTGGGTATTGTAGTCAGGCTAAAATAACTAAGACTTTGCATAATCTATATTTTGGGTATCTGAGCCTCTAGATTTAATTCATTTAGGCTTATGTGAATTTGATGGTGTCTATATTAGGAATAGTAAAAGATACTTTATCACCTTTATTGATGACTGCTCTGACTTAACTTTTGTATATTTGCTGAAAAATAAAAGTGAAGTTTTTTATGTGTTCAAATTGTTTGTGATTGAAATAGAAAACCAGTTTAATAGAAAAGTTAAGAGACTTCGTAGTGATAGAGGAACTGAATATGATTCAGATGTTTTTAGCAATTTCTATCTCACATGTAATAATTCATAAAAAGATGACACTTTATTCTCTTGAAATGAATGGAAAAGTTGAAAGGAAAAATAGAACTCTACTAGTAATTACTATTTTACTTAATTAAGGAGCTGCCTCTTATTGGTGGGGTGAAATTATCTTTACTGTGTGTTATGTGCTTAATAAAATACCAAAGTCTAAAAACACAACATCACCCTACAGAGTCTTTAAGAATAAGAAATCGAACTTGTCATATCTTAGAACTTAGGGGTGTTTAGCCTATATAAGAGTACCAAATTCTAAAAGAAGGAAGCTTGCCTGTAGAGCATACGAATGTGTCTTTATAGGATACGCAGTAAATAGTCAAGCCTACAGGTTCATGACCTAACAAATCAAGTGGTTATAGAATCTAAATGTTGACTTCTTTGAGGATAGATTTTCTTTTAAATCAAGAAATAATGGGGGCTTGAATTCTAGTAGTCTACCTTCAATTAGAATTCAAACTCCAAATGAGGAAGCAGACCCATAGCCTAGGAGAAGCAAAAGATCTTGTACGGTCAAGGACTTTAGGGATAACTTCCAAACTTTCAATGTAGAAGAAGATCATAAGAACCTAAAAGATGCCATATCCTCAGTAGATGTCAATTTATGGCAAGAAGTTATAAATGATGAAATGGACTCTCTTGGGTCAAATAGGACTCGACATTTGGTAGACCTACCCCCTGTTTGTAAAGCAATAGGATGCAGATGGTTTCAACTTGATGGAATAATTGACAAGTTCAAAGCCAGACTTGTAGCTAAGGGTTTCAGACAAAGAGAAAACATAGATTTCTTTTACACTTTCTCCCCTGTGACTAGGATCACCATAATCCGTGTGTTGTTTTCTCTAGCGGTCTTAAAGTACCTTTTTAAGTAGAAATTACATCACTAACACACTTTAATATAGAAATCAGGAAAATTTACCAAGTGTTGTAGACAAAGCCAATACATGGAGCATGCATCTAGCTAATCCGACGTGTGGGAGATACATTTGGCTCATGCAATTATTGTCAAAACACAACTTGCAAGCATGGACAACTGACGGGTGGCGTCTGAATAAGACAAAATTACAGGCAATCAACTCAAGGTATGGAATTTAATGCAGTCACATCACCAAGTGATTGAGCTGAATGTTTATATGAGGAGAAGATGCCTACCAAAGTAAAAGTTAGACATTTGGAAATCATAGAGCTTAGAAAATCTATAAATTTTTCATCTCTGTTGATGCAAGAAAGAAAAAGGAGGAATGATTTCCATTTCCCATTATTGGTAACGAAGCGTTGCTGGAGAAAAGCTTGAGAGAGACATCTCCTTCATTCCTTCTATGTAGTTGTCAACAGCAAGCACAAAAACAAGCCAAAGGGAACAAGAGATTGAACCCCATGGGTTAACTCTTCTCCCTTAACATTTTCATTCATTATCTTACTTGATTGAACTGGGATTTTATGTAACGTAACATATTTCTTTAATTCAATTTACATTTCAACCATTTTCACATTTCTATCTGTCAAATTATTAAGTTGTTTGTGTGTGTGAAGTTTACTTACTTGATATTTGCATAAAGTATATTGCTTGAATCCACCTGATCAGTCGATTGAAGTAAAAGCACTTAGTTACTCGAGAGAGTAAGTATTTGTGAAACTCATCAAGCTAGGCCGTTAAGTAATTTTAGAGATAAAGTGATTTATGTCATTTCTCTATTCATTTTGACTAACACATGCATTTTAAAGATAAGATAAATGTGGGAGTTACATCGAGAGGTGTTAAGCATAAACTAGAGAGTAGACTTTAAATGCATCGCACACATACACTTAGATTCTAGTTGCCATATTTGCCATCTCCACCTCATTTTTACCATGCTTACATGGACTTGTTAGTATAACTAAGGAATCAACGCATACCATCTAACGTTTAATCCATTCATCCATGTATCCTCTTCCCAGATTTGAACTCTTACTTCCTCTTTCAAGCGTGCTAAGTTAGTTTAGTGTATATAACCAACACATACATTTAATTAGTAAACCACTGCAACCAGATCGATAGACTACCTTGCATTAATCTACACTAGACTCTCTGCGTTCGACCTTGGGCTTACCAAGACATTTAAATTAGATTTATACTTGTGTCTAGCTTAAGAAAACTTGTATGCAACTGGCAAAGTATGCTTGAACATTAATTTATCATCTATCTGACGCATACCATTATCTTCATGCCAAGAAATAGATCATTCATTTTTCCACAATCATTTTCAAAATCAATCTTCTTCAAAAGCACACAACAGTATCTATCATTGATAGAAAGTGACATTTTGCTATATTTGTAAATATTTTGGTTCATTTTTCTGTATTTAAGAACATCCCATAAAAATAAAAAATTTTAAAAAAAAAATGCTTAAACGTGAAATAAACAAAGTACAAAAACCTGTCATTTGAAACCCTCATCATAATAAATACTCGTCAAATTGGAATTGTTGTGTGATTCAAATAATTCACCTATTAAAAAGAGAGAGAGAAATGCTTTTTATTTTTTATTTTTGGATATTTTGAATCCTGGATAGAGCGAATGACCCGTTTGATAACCATTTCGTTTTTTATTTTTATTTTTTGAAAATTAATCCTATTTCCTCGTCGTTTTTTTGTTTTCAAGTACAATGATTGAATTCTTAGCCAAATTCCAAAAATAAAAACAAGTTTTTAAACGTTACTTTTTTAGTTTTCAAATCTTAACTTGGTTTTTTAAACCATTAGTAGAAGAAGTAGATAACTAAGAAAGAAATTTGGAGGTAGAAGTAATGTTTATAAGCTTAATTTTCAAAAATAAAAACAAAAAAACCAAATGATTTCCAAACGGGCTTTAATGCTCTATTTTCAATCTTTGTATATTTCCATATTTATGGTAGCCTTCTCTACCGCGAGTAGATTTATATATATATACACATATAAATAAATAAAGGGTATTTTCAAAAATAGAAAAATAAGGGAAATTATTTATAACAAAAAAGTTAAATTTAATCTTTTTTTATAGAGGTTGATAGAAGTTTATCAATGTCTATCGGTGATAGAAACGGATAGAAGTCCATCATAGATACTATAGTGATAGAAACTGATACAATTCTATCAGTGATAGAAGTCTATCGTTGTCTATGTAGAAATTGATAGAAGTCTATCATAGATACGATAATGATAGAAATTGATACAAATCTATCACTATTTATCAGTGTTTGTTTTACTATTTCTATAAATAGTTTGATATTTTTTCTATCCGTGAAAATTTTCTTAAAAATAAATCTTGAGCAATCTCCCATCAAATCTGATTCATCTCCCCAGATATTTTAACCTTAAATTTTTTGGGTTCTCAATTAACTTTTAAATCAATTAATTTTGTAACAATTTCATCTCAACTTTAGTGGCGTAGAGAGACAAACAACCATCAAATAAAGGAAAGAACAAAAAAAAAAAAAAAAAAAAAGAAGAAGAAGAAATAGACTAGTAGTGGGGAAGAAAAGGTCAATGGATTTGATTTTTGGAAGCACAAACGGTAGTAGGTGTACATACATTTACCTTACGAATGTGATAGGAATGATGATAGAGCCCTGATCGTTGACTCAATTTGGAGCATTCTGTATGTAGGAGGTAGAGAAAGATGAGTATGGAGCCGAAAATTGAAGAGACTTTCTTATGAAAATATGGTTGGATTCAATTGACTTGACTCCTCCCACAACAAGAGCCGAAAATTGAAGAGACTTTCTTATGAAAATATGGTTGGATTCAATTGACTTGACTCCTCCCACAACAAATGCAATAGACGACTTAGTTAAATGTTTTTCAAATCTTTGTTTAGAGTTTCTAAAGAAACTTGATATAAGATCGAATATGAGATGATTTTGGTCCATGAGTAATTCACTGTCCTGGTACGCTGCAACCGCATGGTCAAGGCCCATCACCCAACAAGTTGAAACATTATTACTCTCATGTTCATCCATTATTATTTAGTGTTTTCAAGTAAAATCTCTACTTGCTCATTATCTAAATCACAACTTGGTTACCATCGGTCACATTTTCATGGTTTAAAATAATATTAAAATTGATTATAGTCTCGAGAGATTTGACTCTTGGAGTACTCCAAGATTTATTACTTCATCAGTAGTATATGTTTGTGTTAGATATCATGAGATTGACAATATTTGTTTTTAGGTTCGCAGATATTATCAGAAATCATTGCATTGGTGGTCTCTAACAAAGGAATGTTCTTCGAAAATGCAGATTCTGTAAAATACTTTCCTTATCAAGGCTTTTTCCTTCTGCAACATTATTTATCTATTCTTTTCCTTTTTCAGTGTGCGACTGCTATGGAAGTTAGGATTGCTCGTATGTGTTTTCACTGTGCATATTTGTAGGACAATTAGTCCTATGGTTCTGGTTGGTCGTTCGGTCTTTACTAGAGCAGCATTGTAAGTGTATCAGACGTGTAAGAATGAGAGAGTTGCATCACTTTGAGACATACTCCGATCTGTTTACCTCTTGTGTATCGTGATTCATCTCAAAAGGGATTCTCAGAGTTTAGGATGAGCCTATGCCATTCCAGTGAAAGGGACTTTGTTCTTAGAAGGAAAGATACAATTCAAGTTCCAAAGATTCTCAGGACTTGAGGGGAACTTGAATCTTGCAGAGAGGAAATCTTGGTCTTAGGGGGAGCCTAAGACATTCTTCAATGATACTACTACTTAGAGGGAGCCTAAGTTTTCGTGAGATGGAGTCTCAAACCTAGGGGGAGCCTAAGTGTATACTTAAGTGATAAAGTTGTTCGAGAGTCACTATAATTGTGTTATTATTACAGATAAGTATTACGCTATAATTGTTTATCATTGATATTATAGAAGTTATCTTTCCTGAGCACACTACCCCCTAGAGTAGATGGCTTACACCAAATGAGTTACCAATCTCTTGTGTTCATTTGTCTCTTGATTTTTCTTGTAATTGTTGTGTGGAATGTTGTAATATTGTAGGTTAACATAGTTATCATGCAGTAGTCAACGCCTTTCTTATTTTTAATTGGTATCAAAGCAGGTAACCATTATCTTTGGTGCTGCGATTCGACCTCTCTCAAATGGAAGGAGTAATGGAATGAGGATCTACTACACTTCCCCTACGAAACAAACTATGCATACTGGAAAGCGAGGATGTCAACCTTTCTAAAATCCTTAGACATCAAGTCCTAGAAGTTTGTTGGCTGGACACATCATCAAGTGCTAATGAGGAATGTGAATTGAAATTCAAGCTTGAAGTAGAGTGGATTGAAGAGGAAGATGAAGCCTCACTTGGAAACTCACGAGCTCTAAATGCCATATTTAATGGTATTGATAAAAATATTTTTCGGTTGATCAATACGTGTGTTTCTGCTAAAGAAGCCTAGGATATTCTTGTTGTTGCTTACAAAGGAACATCCAAAATTAAAATATCAAGATTGCAACTGTCAACCTTAAAATTTGAAGCTCCAAAAATGCAAGAAGAAAAAACCATTACCGAAATCAATGTCAGATTACTTGAAAGAATCTTTTGCCTTGGGAGAAAATAAATCTAAAGAGAAACTTGTGAGGAAAATTCTTAGATTGTTACCTAAGAGGTTTGATATAAAAGTAATACAATAGAAGAAATCCAAGATATCATTACAATGAAGGTTGATGATCTATTTGGAACTCTACTTACTTTTGAAATGTCCCTTGTTGACAAATCTAAGAAGAGGAATAGGAATGACTTTGCAACCTTCAATTGAAAAGCACTCATCTGAACTAATAAAGGAGACTAAAGAAAATTTTGCTAATGCAATCTCCTTACTATCAAAACAATTTTCTCGCATGCTAAAGAAGTTTGAGAGGAAATTTGGTTTTCACTCTCCAAAGATGCACTACAAGAAATTATGTTTTTACCGACAGAAAAAATGGTGGGGGAAAGTAAAAAAAAAAAAAAAAAAAGGCTTTCTAGATGCTTTTTTGACTCTTGACAAGGTTGTCGGGAAAGTCTCGTCGGGAAAACCCTATCTCAAAAAAAAATTGATCTCACGACGCTTGGAATTGGGAAGAGATATATCGACGCTAAAATAGTAGCATCAACAAAAGTCACCTTTTCCAACACCAAAAATTGATTTATTGGCGTTGGGATAAATACCCTATGTTGACGTCACTTCTTTGACATTAGCGAAGGGTTGGATATGTGGGGAAAAAAGTCTTTCCCAACACCAAATTCACAAGATAGCATCAGGAGAGAGTACCTTTCTCGATGCTAATATGATTTAGCATCGGGAGAGGTTACCTTTCACAACACTGATCTAGTCTGGCGTCAAGAAAGATTTCATAATTTTACATATTTTTTTGTTGTTTTTCCCAACGCCTTAAAGTTTGGCGTCGAGAATAGTCCTTTTTATATAAAGTTTTTCTAATTTACTCAAATCAAACCTATTAATTTTTTTTCTTAAAAAAAAAGCAACAATTGAAACCTGCTTGAATCTTACAAATTTACATAAATAAACTAAAATCAACAACTTTTACATTTGATTAGTTTCCTTGCCTAACATACAATTTAATTTCACAAAGTTAATTACAATTACATAATATCGACAAAATATAAACCTCAAAATACCTTCAAAATACAAATCTACATTACATAATATCCACAAAACATATTGATGCTTCTCTACTTCTTGCTTGAACATGAACCCCGAGATTACCTACAAAATACAAATAACATCAATACAAAACTGAAACATAACTATGTATTTATCTATATACCAATCCCAAACTCAATATAAAACTTATAGTAATATTAATAACTTCAATTAAAATCTAAATGCAAACTCAACCTCAAGTCTTAAAATTCAACTTGAACCAATTCAAACTCAAACTTAAATTTAGAAACTTTAGTTTAGACACCCTCCTCCCACACACACTTTAATCTCAAACTTAAAATTTAGAAACTAAACACCAAAGGTACTATAGTTCAACTCATTCAAATCCTCTTAAATTTCTAAACTAAGCAATCTAAACAACTAAACTAAGGTAAAATTGTAAAAATCTTATACCATTCAAAACCAACAACCAATACCCATAACTGAAATTTTGGAGAAAAACAACATAAAATCAACTCAAACAGTGCGAAGAAAATGCTAACCATATCTACCAAAGAAATAGCAATAAACAAAAACAGAGAGATGGAGTAAAGTAAAATCGTTGGAGAAGAACATGGCCACTGGTTTTAGCAAAACTCCTCGAGTTTTTGAAACTGAGATGGAGGAAAAGAAAGTATTACATAAATAACTCCAAATTCCCAGTAATAATAGTCAACCTCATCTAAATCATTTTAAGTTTCTAAAATAAACAAACTAAATAATTGAACTAAGGTAAAACTCTAAAATAGAAATCTAGAAACAAAATATTAACATTAAAATTTCTAAAAAATTAAAAAAACTAACCATTCACCCGTTGAAATCAACTCAGGTAGTCAGATAAGCTAACTTAATAAATATATCTTCATTGTAATAACATCTACCACATTACTCAATCCTTTTAACACAATTTTTCTGAAATATGAATATGATCTCCATCAACTATTTAAACCTGGCTTGGAACAATAATTCTTACTTCACTACAATTTAGACTTAATTTTCCATGCTATCTTTCCTGTAAATTCTCAGCTACTGGGACCTAGAAGTAGAAAAATACTACACTAAGAATTGGGCACAAACCATTATTCATCCAAACCATCTATAAACAGTAAAAGAACCTTCTCGAGAAATCCGCACAAGAAACAAAATGCGATCTGACTTCAAACAAGGGTATCGCTACAAGAATTTTGGCCTTTAACGTCGGTTGAAAAAAATGAAATAGGATGTATAATGTCGGTTTTGTTTCTTTTTTTTTAAAAAAAGCGGATCTTTAATGTCGCTTTTAAACCGACATTGTAGGGATACCTTTAATGTCGGTTTTAAACCGACATTAAAGACCCGCTTAATTTTTCCCTCTTCACTCTCCCCCTATTTTCTATTTTCCCCACATTTTTTTTTCATTTTTCCCTCTTCACTCTCCCCCTATTTCCTTTTTCCTCTCATTCTCACACTTCCCTCTTCAGACCCTCTTCTTTCTCACTTCTCTCTTCCAAACCCTTGCCAATGGGTAGTGTAACCCGCGCCACCGTGCAACCCATGCAGGTCTGTCGTGGTGTAGATCTGGCTTCCGTGCAGGTTTGTTCGTCATGCAACCCGCGCCGCCGCACCCAGTCGCCTGGATCTGAAGTCCAGATCTGAAGTCGCTCGGATCCGTGCATCGCCGTTCATCGTTCGATCTGAAGTCCAAATTTGAAGATCTGATGTTTGCCATTCGTCGTTCATCCAGATCAGTATGCTCTTCTTCTCTTTCCTCTCTTAAACTCACAACAATTTTTGTTCTTATGTTACGCCTCTCAACTGTTTGTGTAAATGTCTCAATGTTACGCCTCTCAACTTTCTTCTCAACGCTAGATGATCGTGTAGATATGCGCGGGCGATGGACAATCGTGTAAGCGGGCGTAGGACGATCGTCGATCGTGTAGGTGGGCTCTGGACGATCGTCGATTGTGTAAACGGGCGCTAGACGATTGTTGATCTTGTAGGCGGGCGCTGGACGATCGTCGATCGTGTAGATAGGCCCTGGACGATTGTATAGCAGATACGCGGGTGCTAAGCGATAGACTACACGATGGCGCTATGCGATGGGCATGAGTGCTAGTCGATAGTCGTGTTGCACTAGACGATGAGCAGACGCGCTGATCCGTGTGCTGCCATTCGTCGTTCGATCTGAAGTCCAGATCTGAAGATCTGAAGTTCACCGTTTGTCGTTCGTCCAGATTAGTATGCTTTTCTTCTCTTTCCTCTCTTAAACTCACAGCAATTTTTGTTCTTATGTTACGCCTCTCAACTATTTGTGTAAATGTCTCAATGAAAGCCAGCTGCGGTTTCACTTCCATATGTCTCTTTGCTCCTAGATTTGGGCCTACTTTTTATGTGTCTATGGCCTTGGAAATTAGATTTGATTAATGGTTTTGTTGTATATGATACATTTTTTGAAGTATTGGCAAGAGGCATTGCCAAGAGGTTCTCCTACATTAGGTATGCATGAGCAAGAGCAGTGAAAGCGAAATGTTGAGCGCAAGGCATTTGGTAGACGATCGTGTAGCAAATGGGTAGCGCTACACGATGAGGTAGGCGATCGTGTAGGCGGGCATTGGATGATCGTGTAGCAATACGGGGAGCTAAACAATGAGGTAGACGATTGTATAATAGATGCGCGGAGCTAAGTGATGCGCTAGACGATCGTGTAGATATGCGTGGGCGCTGGAAGATCATATAGTAGATGCGCGAACGCTAAGCGATAGACTACACGATGGCACTACGCGATGGGCATGGGCGCTAGATGATAGCCGTGCTATGCTATACGATAGGTGGAATGCTAAGCGATAGGCAATGACGTTAAGCGATAGGCGAATGCGTTAGACGATAAGGCGTCAGCGTTGAACGATGGAGGTAAACGATGGGCGTGGTAGCTAAACGATAGCCTATGCACGAGATCGTTTACTAAACGATTGAGCTACACGATGGGCCGCGGAGCTAAGCGATAGATGCAGGAACTAAACGATTGATTGGCTTAAGAACATGTGCATTATGCTAATTAAATACACTAAAAGAATGTTTGACTCACAGTTTTAATAAGTTTTAGTTGATGACTCACAATTTTAAAAAGAAGATTCTCTCATTTATTCAACTATTGAGTTTTCTTGTTTTGCAAGTGCAATAAAGGAGTAAAGATTTGGTATCGCAACCTCTTTATGCTTTTTCTGGGGAACTCTAGTAAAGAATTTTGCCTTGACTGTACCATTTATACACATTCCCAATAAACACGGTTCGTTGAACATGAATTCTGATCACATTTTCACTTTCAATCCTTTGTCTTATACCTTTTTTGTTTGTGATCCTTTGAATAACAGTGGTCAGACAAAGATGCCTATAACCAGACACTATGAGGGAGGTTATGAAGGGATCCATACTTACCAAGTGGAGAGGGACAGTAAACTCATAATGTTTGTAAAATCATAATGTTTGTATTACTTGTAATTTGTGTTTTCAAGGGCTGGATTATTGTACGGCCTTTTAAATTATAATTTTATAGCAGAATTTTTGGATTAAATCTAATACATTTGCAATCCATACATAAATAATATGTCATAGCCACAGTGTTCGATGATGATGTGTCATGTTATACTTTTGAACCAAAAAAATGGATTCGGCAACGGAATTTTTTTTTTTAAAAAAGGGAAAGATTCGGGCTTCAATGTCAGTTAAGAATTTAAACAAAAAAAAAATAGGCTTTAATGTCAGTTGGAAATTTCACTGAAGACCTTTAATGTCGGTTGCAACCGACATTGAAGGCAGTGTTATTGAAGCCCTTTAATGTCAAACCGACATTAAAGGGCTTTAATAACACTATCTTTAATGTCGGTTTAAAACTGACATTAAAGCCCAAATTTCTTCTAGTGTATAGATCAACATAAACAACAGTCGAAGGAAAAAATCGCAATATATAGAGAAATATAACTCAAAACTAAAGACTCTAGGTCATACAAAAGCGAATACAACATAAATTATTAGATAATTAACCCACCAATCCCATTGAAAGCTGCAAAAATCATCGGACCACAAAAAAATATAAAAGACGAGGAGAAAGAAAAACATCAACAAGTAGGTGATCCAAATAAATGACTCGAAATGATCCTACCCAAGAACATCACCGTCAAAATAAAGAAAAGGAGAAAAAAAACTAAAAAATAGAATATATAAACAAAATAAAAAGAAAAAACCCATTACCAACGAAATGTAAAATCTTTAGACATGGAAATAGAGAGGCATATTTTTCACACCCCGCCCCGAGCCCGCCTTGAGCCCGAGAAGAGGTGTGAGGGACTGCAGATGCCACTCTTTTGTGATACCTACTGCCCATCTCTACCTTACTACACTCAGTAAACTTTAAGTCAATGAGATAAACAGCAATTGATTGAGTAGGCCCATTTTATTACAACAATCTAACAACTCCAAGACTTAACTACAAAGTTTAAAAAAACAACTCTTAAAACCCCAAAAGTGTAACTGTGGCTTGTGACAAACGTTAACCTTAGCAGTACCCTAGATCTCCTCACCTTTCGCTACTTGGGAAGAAAACATGAAAGAAAAAAAATGAGCTTCACAAAGCTCAATGAGTGGTAAGCAACTTCTAGAGTCTATTTCAACTCATAATAACAAGCATATCATAAATACGAGGTTAATACTCAAACCCCTACTTTGAATGAGTCTGGTCTCAACTCCTATCTACACGCACGATAGATAATTATAATTACTAATTATAAGCGTTTACTCTTTTGCGTTCCCTTTTGTTCCCTATGTGCGCATAGTTCCCTACTCATGGGCTCAGAAGCTAGGCCCGTCGGCCATCTGACCATCCCATACGAGGTTCCTCCCACAGGCTTAGGAACTAAACCTCTCGGTCCCCTGACCATCCCATGAGGTTCCATTTGGGCTCAGAAACTAGGTCTATTGACCCCCTAACCATCCCGATCATATATTCTCATTTTTATACTATTTACCCATTCATTATAAGAATATAAAATTTACTCTAAAAAATATGTTTAAAACTTAAAGGAAAATTCCACTCACCTTGGTAAGGTATGAATCTTCCTCTCTAGAAGTTCCTTAGTCTTTGCGGGCTCCCTTTTGAACCCTATAATCCAGATTCAATTATAAGCTCAGATTACTCATTGTTCCAAGCCTTATCTCAAGATACTTCCTTCTACAAACATGCTCTAAAATGTCTTAGGAAGCTTACCTTAAAATCTTAGCTTTGAACTCCTCGTGGTTTGGCCAGAATCATCAAAATATCAAGACTGGCCTAAGCTTACCCAACAGCTCAATGCTTCTACTTTTTCCTCACTCTCCAGCCCGATTCCTCGGAGCTTATTCTCTGGCCCTACCTTGAAAACTAGACTCTTTTAGCTTTCAGGTGGCTTTGAAATCACTTAAAATGCACGAGTATTCTGGGAGAAATCCTCGTCCCAAGTTGATGCTACTTCTAGACTTCATTGTCCGACAACATCTCCTCCTCTTGGAACTTCATGATCAACGCATGGTCTTGCTCCCAGTGCATGCCCTTCATGATTAACGCATGGTCTCCTCCAAATCTATCTTCACACTCTCTTCCTTACATTCTTTGAAGAGGATTTGGCTTATGAATTGAAGAGATATCTTGTGTTGGTATTTATAGGCTAAAGGAAATGATCCTTCTTATTTCTTAAGTCTTCCAATGCATGACACCTCCTACTCTTGAAGTGTTTGCAGCATGATTTTCCGCCACCTACTTCCATGCCATTCACCTACTCTCGTGCCACACACCTACTTAAGTTATCTTCCTCATGCATAAGACTTCCTTTGCATGAAACTTTATTCGTCCAGCTCCTACTAACTCAAGTCTAACCATCTCTCGGTATAGCCATTTGTCTGAGTGAGCTCATCAACCTTGCGTAATGCAAGCCTTAGCATCGCTCCATCGTGCAACTCCTGCACATCATCGCTTAGCTCCATCATCTAATGAATCTCTCGTTGTAATCGTTTAGTGTCTGCATCCATCGCGTAACACCAACGCCCGATCGTGTAGCTCAATCGTTTAATAAAACATCTCGTTCTCAACGATCTTGTGCATAGCCCATCGCATAGCTGTTGTGCCTGTCCTTTAACTCCATCGTGCAGCGCTGACACCTTATCGTCTAACGCATCTGCTCATTGCGTAGCGTCATCGCCCAGCACTTGTGTCTATCGCGCAACATCCATCGCTTAGCATTCTGCCTATCGTGTAGCACTCACGCTCATCGTGTAATTTATCACTTAGCGCCAGCGCATCATCTACTGTCTATGCTCAATGCTTAATGCTATAACTTAGCATTGTCGTATAGCGCTATCGTTTAGCTTTTATGCTTATCGTCTCACGCCCGCACTGATCCTGTAGTGCTTAACGGCTATCGTATAAGTTTGTTGTGTAGCGTATCTCTTCACATCGCTTAACGTCGTGCGTAGTTACACGATCGCCTAGCGCATCTTTCAGCGCCGCCCCAAACCTATATGCTCGTCTTTCTAGTGCCTTGCACTCAAACTTCTCTCCCTCATGCATCCTCAACGCATGAGCAACTTGGGCAATGCCCCTTGTCAACGCCTCAGCCAATCATGTGTCTAACCTTACAAACGCATGGTTATCTTTGCTTCAATGCTTAATCCCTTTTAAGCCTCTACTAACTCAGCCTCATCTCATGCGTTAATGTTTCCCAACACCCACCGCATGGTTTCTTTTGACTTCGCACTTAGCCAAATTTTCACTAGTTAAGGCTTATCTCAAAGCTATTCAAGGAAAATCTATTTAAAACTTAGAAATTTTCCTTCTCTTCAATATAGGATTTAACTTACCCTTACTTAATTCCCTTAGTTACCTGCTTAAGTAGGGAAAATGGAAATCTAGGTTTCACAATATTCGTGGGACAAAATTAAAGAGTTAGATTTGCAAGAAAGGTTTGTAAGGTGTTCAATGTGAAAAACTTTCCCTTTTGGATTTTGTGTTAGGAGAGGGAAAGGGAAGGGTATTCGAGGAGGGAGGGGGATCCATGGAGGTGGGGAGGGAAGGGAATAGCAGAAGAGGGGAGGGAAGGGAAGCGGATGAAATGAGGGATGAGGGGATTTGAGGAGGGGGTTGGGGAGGGAAAGCAGAAGGGGGAGGAGAGGGTTCAGGGAGAAAATAGGGGGGATGAGGAGGAAAAGTAGGGGAAAATGAGGGGGAAAAGAAGTATAGAGAAAATTTCACCTTAATTTCTCCCAATGTTATGTTAAAAACCATCGGGAGAAGCCTCATTTCTCGACGATTTTAACGTACAGTCACAATAGGCTACTAAAACCTTTTTCCTCCCAATTTTTTCCCAGACGCCTAATCAAATGGTGTCGGGAAAACCATCTCTCTCGACGATATTAAAAATGACATCAGAAAAAATGTTCTTTCTAGACACTTAAAAAGCGTTAGAAAAAGATACTTTTCCTGACGCTTTTTTAGGCGTCGGGAGAAAATTCATCAGGAAAGACAAATTTTTTTGTAATGATAGCCAAATTGAGCAATAGCTATGGATTAAATGTACAATGAATTAAGAGAACAAAGAAAGATTCTGACAAACTGAATGCTAATGACATGGACAATGATAAAAAATTTAAGTGTCGCGAAGATGAAGGTTTTGGTCACTATCAGTCAGAATGTGCAACATTTCTGAATAGGCCAAACAAAAGTTATGTTTTGAATTTATTTGACAAGGAGTCTAGGGCTATTTAGATTTGTGGGGGGATTTTGAAACTTAATTAGGGAAAAGTGGGAGTTTCAAACTTATTTAGGGGAAATGGGGTCTTTTTTTGTCCCCATCTGAATGCGTCTCTTTTCGACAATATTTTATTATTTTATTATTTTATTCGCCGCATTAAAATATATATGTGTATATATATATATATGATGGTTAGAATGCGTCTGTTCAACAGACGTATTCTGACCAATTTTGTCATCTTTCGCCTCCTTCTACCATAAAAAAAACCGTCTTCCCTTCATTTCTTCCACCGAATTCATCTTTCCCTTCACCGAAGCCCTCATTCCATCTTTCCCTTCATCACCGAAACCCTCATTTCATCTTCACCCAAAACAAAATTCCCTTCATTTCTTCCTCCTTCTTCATTTATTTTCAAATACCGATCATCTTCTACTTTCATTTCCACTTTCATATTATTAATTTATTTCAGTGTAGTATTTTATTTGGTAAGTTGATATATTTTTGTTATTTAATTTTGAATTAAGTTTTTGATAATTTTTACTGATTTTTTTAATGTTTATTTTGTTTACTGTGGATATTATTCAAAGTTTTTATGGTAAGGTGCAATATTTGGTAAGGTGCAAAGTTTTTTTAGTAAGGTGCAATATTTTTCTTTTAATAAGTTGATATATTTTTTATAGTGGGTTATCATAAGGAAGAATTACATGTGATTAACATTGTATTATATATGTTGGGGTTAAGTATTAAAAATAACTCTAATAAATATAACAAATTTTAATGTAGTCCGCTTTACTGCTAGTTGGTATGTCTTCTTTGGTTTCTATCTACTTCTTTAAAAATAATTACCTTGCAATTTTATTGCTACTTTGATAGTTTTTTTTAGGATGAAAAATTTTATTGAGGTGATTTTAAATGGAATCAAACAAAAATAGCTACCAAATCCACAACGAAAATGTCAAAATTAATGTATGTGGAAAGAAACTTTGAAGATAAAATACAACATCTAAAATGACATGAAAAATCTTCCTAACATGTGTATATCCACTATAAATTATTTAAAACATGCATATAAATATAGATCAAATTCTGTATTTTGCAAGAAGAAAATCAAAATAAACCCAATCTACTGTTCTTGGGAAAAATTTGTAAACAACTCACACTTTGTTCTAAAAGAAGTATAAATTTTCTAACCTATTTCTTATACATATTTCTAAACAACTCAAACTTTGTTCTAAAACAACTCACACTTTGTTGAAAATAAACCGAACCTATTTCTTATGCATATCAAATTATGATAATTATTTTTAAAATATAGTTTAGAATGTTCAACTATGATTTTTAAAATATTACATCATAGTCTCAAATTATTTATGTTTAAACATATACAAAAGTCATTAATAAAAAAATATTACATAGTAAAAATAATGTTTTTTCATACTTTTAGTAAAAATAATCTAACTCAAATTTTTAAAAATAAAAATTTATCTTTAATTCACGTTCAAAGAAAATTTTAATGAAATCTAAAAATAGGTATTTAAATATGTTCTTAATGGGAAAAATCTTTTTAAATGTAAAATTTATATTTAAATCTTTTTTCATTTTGTCAAAATTTTAAAATTTATTAGTAGTTTTTAATGTAAAATTAAGAATATGTTCCTAATGAAAAAAAAAATAGTGATATTACTTTATTTTGTGGAGAAAATTAAAAAAAAAAACTAAAACGAATTAAAGAAAGAATTTAAAGTTAATAGTAGTATTGGATTTAAACTAAAATGTTTTATTTTATAATAGATTAATTTGAGAATTTATTTTATAGTACATTAATTGGAGACTTAATTTTATAGTGGATTAATTGGAGAATTTATTTTGTAGTCGGTTACTTTGACGTTTTATTTCTGAAATGAAACAAAAATGTAAAATATCCATAATTTTGTATTAATTTTTTTTTTAGAGTGGCTATTATTTCTGCCAAAACTCAACAATCAAGCCATTCAAATGATATGTATATAGTTATTTACTATTATTTTCAATGATAATGTTATGTTATTGTTAGTAATACTGTGTTGTTGTTGTTATGTTTACTATTTATCTAGTCAATTTATTTTGAATTATTCACCTTAATATTGTAAATTTTATGATGATTAAAGAACAAAGATTCATGTCAATATAAAAGAATATTTATAATTGATTTATGGTCAAATGATGATGCATGTGTTTAGTAACAATATTTATCATGATTTTGTACCTACTTTTTATTATTATTTTGTTTGCAGGTAGATATTATTTTTAAAAAAAAACATTCATTTATTTTTATATATTTAAACAAAATAGTAATAACACATTAATATAGTTGGCCTAATATATACTTACAAATATTATGATAAATATCAGATTGCACTTGCCAAACTATGATGGATGTTGTGGAATTTTTATGTTATATGCATGGAAACATTGTTAATAGGCCAAACGGGATAGAATATGATAGACAACCATTTTTTCTTATAAACATGCATCGTCAAGTTGACTTCAACACATTAATCGATGGATTATGTGACGCATTATCCATAAATAGAGATGATGGGGTAGAGGTAATATTTAGATATGGTAGTTATGTAGCGGGATCTACTTTCTATATCCCCATCTCATTATGAAGTGAGACTGATGTACTGTTCATGATGAGCAATGCTCTATACCCTCCAAATCGAGTTGAACTGTATATATCCCAACCTAATGTCCCAAGTCCAGCCTCAACGAGAGAAGAAGTTGAAACTACTGTTGAGTTGGAAAGTCATGATGTGGAAGATGAACATTGTGATCCAACTATTGCCACAAACGACGAAGAAGTTGAAATAGACGATGATGATATCGATCGAGATCAATTATCCGGTCAATTTTATGGTGTACATGAAGTCCCCGAAACATTTACTGAGATAGACTTGAATGAGATGACCATTGAACCCGATTCGACAACGGGGGAAGATAGTAATATAGGGTCTAATTCACTGCTTAAGGGGATGATATTCAATTTCAAATTGGATTTAAAAATGCAGTGAAAAACTATTCAATCATTCGACATCAAAATTTTGAAGTCATTGAGTCGAAAAAAAAAAACATGGGATGTTAGGTGTAAAAAGTATGGCAATGGGTGCACGTGGAGACTTTGCGTAGTTTGCCATAAAAAAAACACGGTAAATTTGAAATTACCCAGTACAATGGCTCGTATTCTTGTGTGTATGCAAGACTAAGTCAGGATCACAATCAATTGGATTCAGATCTAATTGCATCTAACGTAAGCAACATAGTGAAAAAAAAATCCGTCAGTGTTATGGATGGCTAACCACGAATGTGGCCGAAAGTACAAATGTTCTTTTAAAAGGAGCCAGAAAGCTACCCATCGCTGCACTAGTCCAAGCAACATTCTATCAAACTATTGCTTATTTCGCTACTCGTTGTGTAGAAATAAAGACTGCTCTTGAATCGAGAAAGTGTTTCATAAGGTAAATTATTCACATCTTAGTTACCCACGTTTTTATACTGACTGTAGAGGTATTCTAAGTAATTGTCGTATTTGTCATAGGTATGCAGTAAAGAAAATAACTCGTTGGGAACAACATGCAACTAAACATTCCGTCAACATATTTGACCATCGAACAGGGTTGTGTGATGTCACCACCTCAATCAACCCAATAACACTAAAGGGTGGAAACACACACCGAATAAAATTAAGTGAAAGAACATGCACATGCAATAAGTGGCAGAGTTTTGGAATCCCCTATTCACATGCTATAGCTGCGTTTAAGACCATTGGGGTAGACTACTTTTACTATATTGAAGATTACTACAAAATTCCCACTAATATGGCATGTTATTCACCTCAGTTCGAGCCCATCCCCGATAAAAAATGTTGGCCTGATCCTTACTTTCCCACTATTTATCCAGACGAATCACGAGTTAGGAAGGTTGGCAGACTGTGTACTTCTCGCATTCAAAACGAGATGGATTGGAGGGAACGTTACAAGACACGGTGCACAATTTTCAGACAAGAAGTGCATAATAGACGGAATTGTCCCAATCGAGCTCGTGATGCGACTTAGTTATTCATTTTTAATTGTCATTGTATTTAATTGATTGTAACTTCTTTTACTTATTTATTCTTTATTAATTTTCATTGTATTTAATTGATTGTATTTATAGATTGTATTTATACAATGAAGGGTGTATTCTTTGTTAATTGTCATTGTATTTATTGATTGCAATCACATTTATTTTTACTAAATATTTAGGTTAAATTTAATATTGTTTTTATGGGATCAGATGGACGGGGATGTTACCACAGGGCCATACAACGACTCGGTTGTGTACTTACAACGTAACCATAGATCCAAGGCTGTTTGGGAAGACGAGCATATCGATAAAATGCATTTTCGGTGAAGAGAGGTTGTTATTCGAAGGCACAAGGACCCAGACCCTCGTATATTGAACTATCTACGAGCTGCAGGATTCTACAGAGTCTCTTGTATAAATTTATAAAACTAGACTGGCATCTGATAACGACATTAGTGGAACGATGGCGGCAGGAGACACACACTTTCCACTTGTTGCATAGAGAATGTACCATTACACTTCAAGATGTAGCCATCCAATTTGTACTCCCGATTAATGGAAGACCATTGATCGGGTCTCTAAATTATGATTGGGAACAACTTTGTGCCCATCTTTTAGGCGTAACCACGAATGACGTTGTTCTTAAGGGAGGTCATCTAAGCCTACCATGGTTAGCTGATCAATTTAACAACTTCGCCCATCTACCAGACCATGCAGATGAAGAGGACCTGCAATGATATGCTCGAGCATATATTCTCACGTTGATTGGAGGATTGGTATTTCCCAACAAATCCAACAGTAGAGTGCACCTGATGTATCTTCCTCTCTTGGTGGATTTTGATGTTGCCGAGACTTACAGTTGGGGCACTAGATGTCTTGCATGGTTATATAGGCAACTATGTAAGGGTGCAGTTATAGATGGAAAAGACATTGCAGGCCCACTTTTATTGCTACAAATTTGGGCATGGGATCGATTTCCTCTTCTAGCGCCTCGATGACTCCATAGATACGAGAACAACTTAGGTGACAAACCACTTGCAGTAAGGTAAGCATATTTACCTCATTATTGTTATGTTCATTATGAAATACTAATAGCTAAAATTCAACTTCTGATTGTTGTAGATGGAATGACAACTATTCTGTAATTAGAGCACCGACGCATGTTCTAGCACAGTATAGGCACATACTCGATACACATATGCTTAACCAGGTAATATTTTGTTCATTTATATATCATATATTCATAATGTTTCAATCTTCTGGTTGATTCATTTTTTGACACATATGCATGCAGATTATTTGGGAGCCATATGATCATCTTATCCAACTATTGCCGTCATACTGTCTCGATCGTAATGAGATATGGACATCCAGATGTCCACTCATATTCTTCTTCGTTGTGGAGTGGCATCACTCGGATCGTGTGATGCATCAATTTGGGATGTTGCAACAAATTCCTCAACCTTGCAACACAGACGCCCCGCTTCATTCACACGATCTAAAGGGCAGGCATGAGCGAGACTGGATTGCATATTTGGCTCATCAAATTTCAATATGGGAAAATCGACAAAGTTTGGTTGTTAATGGACCTTCTATTAACAACGGTGTAGGTACCAAGCCTGGATATATTGAATGGTATTCCACTGTGAGCAGGCGGTACATAACTAAAGTAGGAGCATCCTATCACTTGTTGGTATGAGTTTATTATTTACTAGGATTTTTTATTTTATTTCTTTATTGCACACCAAAATAAATTTTAAAGTCATTAACTTGTTATTCAATTCTTTTTCAGGCCGAGCTTCCAAATGTTCCATTACCTGCTCAAAGAGCCTTGCGTAGACTCACCTCGATATATCGAGTGTGATATTTCGATGGTGATGTTCCAATGGAAGAACAAGGTGATCTAGCAAGACATGAGGATGTTCCTATTCGACCAAATGTTTGGAATAAATATCCAACAACGCCACTCGATCATTTTACACATACTTCCATAATTTCCTCTCCCTCAACATTTGAATTTTTTCCAACAACCCTCAGTACACTAAGCATGGTAGAAGGACAAACTTCACATGTCCATCCAAATGTCCATTACCAGTATGTGAAATATCGACAACGTAGTGAGGGTATACATTTTTCAGAGGAAAGTCAACCATCAAGTGTAAGAGGGTGTGGCGATCGTGGACAATATGTCACTCAACATGATCGATCTAGGCGTAATAGAGGATCTTCTTCCAATCGTGAATAAAGAACATTGTATATATGATTAAATTTATTAATGAAATTCAATTACGAAAATGCACTTGCAGTCTACAACACATCCTAAAGAACCTTGAATATTATTTACAGTAGTCGAAAGTTAATATCTATATTTTTGCATAAGTTTCTAACAACTCTAAACAAAAACAATAATTTGAAATTAAAAATTAATATTGAGTATATCAAATCAATCATAGAAATTTATTAATCTTAAAATAACATTATTGTTTATACTATTAAAAAAACTAGTAATATTACTATCAAAATAAAAAATGAGATTAGTGAGATAGTTGATTTTAGGTAACAATGATTTAGAATTAAACAAATAAAATATTATTAACTATAAAAAAACATAAGTAATGAAAGACTTCAGAAAGACTTGCCAAGATGTAGGCTCGGGCCTTCTCATTCGTCCTTGTCCATCGCTCATATGCCTCCCAAATATTTCGAGCGACATTAAAAGCTGGAATAGGAGGACAAGCCTCCGTGAGAGCGAACATGAGATCCTCGACGTGATCATGTGTTTCCATGTTGCAAAATTATCGCTAGTAAGTTTTTCGGCACTTAACAATGCCAATGTGGTTGTTGCCATTTTGAAAAATGTTGCTGAAAATACGAACAAAACTTTATTAGAATTTGCTAAACAACTTTTAAACCAATCAATTTTGCAAAATAGTTTCAAGTACCCTAAGTTATAGACTTCTATGGACAAACGTCACCGATGGCGTGATCAGTTGCCCCTTCGCTGGGATGAGACATTCTCAACCATTAGGCAGAACCAACTCTTGGAACTGAACCTAACAGGCACCATTTTTTGGTCCAGAATCGTTAACCTTTAACTATTCTGCGTAAGTGTAATCCCTCGCTTTCAGTGCCAGAGTCTTGCCCTAATGAGCCCACTGTAGGGAAGAAGCAGATTAGGACAAGAGACTAAGTTACCTTATCCTCTTATAGGAGATCAAATAAAGAAACGAGCAAAATTTCCATCCTTTAGGGGGACACTCCCAGGGTGCCTCGAGGCGATACGCAGTAACTTTATTCAACTTAATGAGAGAGACCGAGGGATATACTGTCACATTTCCTACTCCCACTTACTATGAACACTCGCTCCATCCACCTTGATATTGACCTACCCAAACACCATCCATTGAGAAAACACGCCAAAGGTGCCGCGAAGCCGATGATAGATCTCACGGTGTGGACTATTTAGGAGAAATGTGAAAGGTTTAAGTGAAGCATCTTATGCCCCAAGTACCTCCCACTGAATGTTCTACCTAGGGATTCATTAACCTAGACAATCCGACTATTGATTTTATTCTAATTCGTCTTTTTATACTTTGCTCATAAACAACGTTTGTCTATGAAATATGAACAAGTTCAAGTAGTCACATTTAAACAATTTAATGGACTGTCCTTAACTTGCATGCATGCATCAAATCTATCTAATTCACCTTTCCAGGTAAGTTTCCAGGTAGGGGTGTTACGTTTCCGTCATCTTAAATACCCCAGAGTAGACAGAATCCGCCTTAGACAAAAGGTCCCTTATAGATAGATTTGCTAGACTTTAACCTTTTATTAGCCAATTTAATCCTATTAAACCGATTAAAAGATTAAAGCCTTAGGGTTGCTAATCGTATTAGAACCGTGATCTTAGGTCTATGTGATCCAAGTTTTAAACACTTTAAAACCATGAATTAAACCTAAGTGAGCATGCATGTCTTTCTTATTTCTTTTAGTTCGAATTTCTCTTTAACTTTTAAAAAGAAACAATTAAAATCATTGCGCACAACAGGCGTTTATAACATTTATAAAATAACCTATGTGTCATGCTTCATGCAATTTTCGGTCATTACTAACAACCAAGAAAACATGCTATCATTCACCCTTATACTATAACAATTATAATATAAAGATGATGCACGTCAATGCTTTTTATGCATGCATAAATATAACTCTTATATTATATTATGCATGAGCATGCTCTTACATAATTAAATCATGCTTCTCTAAATTATAACAATTACAATAAAGAGATGATGCATGACCGTTGCATAACCTAAGGTGGGATTTACTATATGTGCATACCATATGACATATAAAAAGCATACGTCGCATGTAATAAAAAAAGGATTAATGGATCGGGATGAGCCTTTACAAAAACCAGAATGAAAAAACCCTATCTATTACATTTTTCATCGAGCAAACCGGTTCACAAGCAAACCGGGTCTTGAACCGCCAGGAGGTCTTCATCGTGTAGCAAATGCCAGTAGGTAGATGATCGTTCAGTGTGCACTAGACGATAGGAGCATAATTGAACGATCGTGTAGACGACGATGAGGCTACGAAGCCTGATCGTCTATGTGATCGCATAGCACGACGACAGGTAAACGATTTATCATTCGTTACTAAGCGATCATTTAGTCAATTACTAAACGGTGAAGCTTCCTGACCTAAAGGATCGTGTATGCAATTGCGTAGCACGACGACAGGTAAACAATTTACCTAGCGTTACTAAGCGATCGTTTAGTCAAGTACTAAGTGATGAAGCTTATTGACCTAAACGATCGTCTAGTGCGCACGCGTTAAGCAATCTGCGAGTATCTCATCATCTACATGACGCGATACTCAGCAATCGCGTACCCGATCGTCAAAACGATACGATCTACTCTTGATCGCATAGCCCATTGTTTAATCGATGCGTTCATCAGTGATCGCATACTCAATCGTCAACCTGATGCGACCAACTCTTGATTCCATACCCGAGTGTCAAAACGAAACGATCAACTCTTAATCACATACTTCATCGTTTAACCGATGTGTTTAACAGCGATCGCATGTTCCTTCATCTTTACGATGCGATCAACAGTGATCACGTAGCACATCTTCTGCACGATGCGATCAACCCTAGATCGCCTCCTTCCTTGAAGAACTACAACACTTGCCTAGAACTTCGATGAACGACTCAAAACTTCAAACAAACTTTGAATACAGACTCGATAATGATTATTAATGTCCAAAAAACGCAGGGGCCTTTACAAATAATTGTAAATGTAAAAGGATTTAAATCAAACCGAGGCTAATCATCCCGAAAACATCCATTAATCCGCACATCCACAACAAGTTTAACCATTAAACAGCGTAGAAATGCACCCACCATGAATGTAAATCTCATTTTGTTGCAACAGATGAAATCGAAGTATCAGAACCTTGCTCTGATACCAATTAAAGGATCTCATATCTAAGAGTTCTATGAGCGCGTTTGGATCGCTCCGATCTCACCGTGACCAAAATATATATTATACATTCAAGATACAGTTATGAAAAAAATCTTAATTAACAGCACGCTTTGAATAAGAAAATAACAAGGGAAAGAGTTCCATACCAGTTGAATACGTTCTTCAGACTTCGGAACTCCAACGAAGGGGAACCCTCCACGTGATCTACCAATGGCCAGCAGCAACGTCAACAACAACAGACGAACAACCGCATGAACACGAACGTCGCGGAGACGACACCACCATTAAAGAGCCCCGGGTATTCTCGGAGTGAAAACCTAAAGGGTGGTCTTTGGTGAATTTGGTAGAGGAAGGAGGAAACAAAAATCGTGTATGCGATAAGCAAGTGGGAGGGAAAAAGACGCTATCGCATAGCAGACTTCTTATCGTTTAAGAGAAGCTACACGATCGTGTAGGATTTACTGAACGATCGTTTAGGAAAAGGTATACGATCGTTTAGCAAAATTGGCACACTATACGATCGTTTAAAGAAGCTATGCGATCGTGTAGGTGACAGTGTGCAATCATTTAGGTGGGAGGTAGACGATCGTTTAGGCGGAGAGGACTATCGTATAGGCTCTCATTTTACGTAAACGATCGTTTAGATGTTCACCAACTCGCGCTCTCACTTTTTCTCTTCGGGCCGATCGATTGAACTATTCAAAAATGAAAACAATTTTCATTTTAACTCATAGGTTACAATAACCGACGTTGCCCCACTAACCCACGCCCGAACGTGAAATTTAGATTAATTATCATATAATTAATCGACTAATTAATTAATAAATATAATCATATTATATTTTTATCCTATAGTTTGATATCACATATCTACTATAGTATTTTCTCCTCTACTTGATATAAATCATATTTATATCCCTCCAAAATAATGTATCTCATACATTTAGCCAATTATATCATATATAATTAACCAGTCCAATTATATTATATATAATCGAACTTCCTCTTGTCAATTTGAACATTTCAAATTATCCTAAATACTGGTTCTCGACTTTATCCAAGCTACCTAAGGGACCTAATGGACTTGTGGCTCGAAGCTCCAATGGTCCGTGAATAGCTGACTAAACTCTTTAGCCACGAGATCCACCATCCGTTAAGTGTCAGACATTCCAGTAAAGACCAACAGCTGAACTCTTCTTACCACAGATATATTTCTGTGTCCATCGGATATAACCAATCATGAGTACGATGACTCTTCACAGATGCTCGTAAGTACAGTTAGGCCAAATTACCATTTTTTCCCTATAGTTACATCTCACTCCTTAAGTACCACTGATTCCTCTTAATGAACAATACAACATAGTCCAGCTATGTATGAACACCTCTCGGGCCAAGAGAAGATGTGTGGCACCACATCGTTCAAGCCCCGGAATCAACCCTTAAGGGAGCTATCTATCTATTTACCCCTACTTCGAGGAAGGAGTGAATTCCATCTTGTGTAGCTGAGTTTCCAGCTCCCAAATAAGACGAATCCCCAAAATAGTAGGTTTGAATAAGTGATCTGGCCACTCGCACCCATACAAATCAAAGGACCGCCCTCAATGGCAGGAGTTCCAAACTCACTCAAGATTGAGGTCATGTTACCTATGGTCTTCCTAGTGAAGTGAAGTCTCTGTGATGAACGGTCTTTTATAACGAGACGTTAACACTTCGTGGTCAAGTCTTATACAAACTCTTTGTATAGGACGCCCCTGTTCGCATGTCCCCAACACGAATGATCAGGATCAGACCATCTGTGACAAGTCACAACACTTATGACCATTCCACAAAGCAGGCCGCATCCATAGCGTTACCAGGATAATTTTTCCCTCTTATATCCATATACTACAGACCATTTTGGTTATCACTCAAGACATGATCCACTTGTATGTCACCACATATATGCTTGAGTCACATACAGATAACCAGGGATTTCATGTTTATTGGTTTGTGGTAAAGCAAATAAAACAAGTAACTGATCAAAAATACAAAATGTGAAGTAAATATTATATATTAACAACACAAGCGCTCGTACGAACTGTTTACAAACTACAAGACACAAGACTTTAGGGCATTAACCCCAAAATGTCTGACTACTGGTGAGAATATCTCATTATAATCGACTTCTTCCCTCTGTGTGAACCCTCACGCAACAACCCGAGTTTTATATTTAATGCCCTAATAAGATTTTATTTAATTGATCAAGATGGTCTCGTAGAGATATACCTTTCTGCATACGTAGATGATACAAATGTTTCTTCAGAAACAACTTCTTGGTTAAAGATTACATCATGTAGAGACTTTCTAACATGAACCAAAGACCAAAGACAATTTCTTCATTTGCGAACTCGATGATGATGTCATCAGCCAAACATAGCATGATTGTCGAAGGAGCCTTCTCCTTAAAATTCTGTCATTCTTCGTCATCCATGACAAACTTTTTGACTTACCAGATAGCGGTGCCCACAACCCCTGTTGCTTTAGCAAGGATCCCATCTTGATCTTCAATGTACCAAAGATATTCCTCTCGGTGAATTTGTCGATTTTTACATTCATCCAGACATCTTCAATTGTCGAACAAATGAAGAATTTTGAAAAACCCTAACGAGGCTCTAATACCATTTTGTTACGAAAATGACAATTAAAGAATATAAAACAACGTACAAGAATCAACATATAGATATACATGGTTCACTAACGATGTGTTAGCTACGTCCATGGGGCAGAGGGAGAACAGTATTATTAGAGAGAATGTTTTCTGATTACACAAACGACGTCTCTAGGGTTAGAGAGTTTATACAGCACACTACTCTAAGCCCTAGGGTTATAATAATAAATAACTATAAATAAATAAATATGTTAATTCAAGGCATTCCAACATGTTGGGTGCCAAACGAATCATCAAATATATTAATGATATATGTGAGTATGGTCTTCTATACTCTTCTAACACCAACAACTCTCTTGTAGGTTATTGTTGTTGGATTTTATGCCTTAAAACTTGTAGATAACAAATGTTATTAATTGACCGTCATCAATAAAGAGTTATAGATGTTAATTCAATAATTGTTATTGTTTGTGTTGTTTGTCTATTTTTGTCTTAATAAAGAGTTATAGATGTTAATTCAATAAATGTTGTTTGTCTATTTTTGTCTTATCAGTCTTAAACTGTATGTGGAGACATACAAAGATCAATGTTCAAGATACAACCTCAAGGGTCTATAGTATAGGAATAAGGTTGGGTACCTTACCTTGGGAACACTATGGATACGACCCACTTTGTATTTGATACAAATGCAATGATCCAATGCATTCGTGTAGTTGACATACGAGTGGGGGTATCTTAAGCAATGAGTTTGCATAATACTAGATCGCAAAATAGTAACCACTAGATGTAACACTGTTAACTAGTTAGGTTCCTATTTCAATACGATGACCTAGCCAACTTAGTCTTAATTCTGAGTATATTATGAACTCCTGTTCACGAGGGTTTGTCTTTTGATTTTTATGGGTGGGTGGCCAGTTCATCGATCCAATATGCCTACCATTTTAGGGACAAGACCAAGTGGGGAGCTGGAAACATAATAATACAAGATGGAATTCACTCTTTCCCACCTTAAGAGTAAGTAATTGAATGTTTCCTTAAGTGGTGTCTTTGGGACTTGAACAAAGAGCCCTACTCTCTCATTGGCCCAAGAGGGGTTTTTGTTTATTGGTTGGACCATAAACAGGTTGTTCATTAAAGGAGCACTGGTACTTAAGGAATCAGAGTAACCCAAGGGTAAAATGGTAATTTGACCCAGTTGGAGCTACGAACACTCGTGAAGAACTAACTTGTTGTTATTGGTCTATATCCGTGGACACAAGAATATATCTGTAGTGAGAAGAGTGCAACTGTGGGTCTGTAGTGAAGTGTACTCACACTTAACGAATATTAATTAACTTGGTTACTGAGTTTAGCCAATTAATCTCATATCGTTGGAGCTTTGATCTACAGGTCCACCAGGTACCCTTGTTAACTCACTAGAGGATATTTAAGAGGGATAATTTGAATTGTTCAAATTAATTTGAGGAAACCATATATTAATGTGATTAATATATAATTGATTATGGATATGATCTATAAATCAATTTAAATTGGAAAGTAATATTTGACTAAGATTCGATTAATTAATTCAAGTGAATGAGATTCACAAGAATTAATTAATAGAGAGGTATTGCAAATATACATATAATAGTTATGATAATTAAATATATACATTAAATTAGATTTAGTGTATAAATAGTTATTTAATTAATGTGTAAATTAACTTAAATAAATATTATTTAATTATATTAATTAATTAAATAAGTGTTATTTAATTAATTGGGCTAATTAATTAAATAAATGTTATTTAATTAATTGGGTTAATTAATTAAATAGGTGTTATTTAATTAATTAATTGTGGAAAGGGGAAATAGGGAAATGATTAAGAAAAGAGCTTGACCCTTATCTATATAAAGACCTCCCTATGGCTCCTTTGGGAGATACTGATACAGACACTGACAATACATAACACACAAGTGTTATTGCGGAAAATTTTCTCTAAGGCACAAAGAGAATCCTCTCTACTCTCCAGGACCCTTTTCTCCTCCCCCTCTCCTAATAGTTGGATACCACCTATCTTTCTATTGGAATCCTAGTGAATAACGAGGTTACTCTCGTTGTAGTGTTCGAGATTATTCAAGAAATCGTTCGTGATCAAGATCGTTGGAGGAGTCGTTCGTTAGAACTTAAAGAGAATTGTACGTGAAGCTTGGGAATCTACAAAGGTAAGAATAGTTCTAATCTTTTTCCCTAAAACATGTTATATTACATGTTTATATTCCGTTTTAGGACACTGACTTTGTTTATGTAAAAATGAAATTGTGGGATGCAAGGCATTCTTATTGTGATGCAGATTAGGCTGGAAGCTCAAAAGATCAAAAAAGCACTCCTGGTAGGTGTTTCGTTTTAGGGAAAAATCTGGTGTATTGGGTTAGCAAGAAGCAGAATTGCGTCTCCCTTTCCACAGCTGAAGGTGAATATGTTGCTACGGGAAGTAGTTGTACTCAATTACTCTAGATGAAGTAGATACTCAAAGAGTATGATGTCCTGCAGAATGTTATGACATTGCATTGTGATAATTTGAGTGCCATAAACTTTATAAGAATCTAATCCAGCACAGTAGGATAAAACATATTGACATCAGACACTACTTCATCTTAGAATTGGTTGAGTAAACAGATTACCTTAAAACATGTTTGAACAGACAATCAGATAACTGACATCCTCACAAAGGCTCTTGATGTTAAACAATGTTAAATCTTTGCACGCTGAATCTATCAATGTCTTTGTTAATCCTGGAGAGGTTTGTGCTAAGAAAGAAACTTGGGTTTCTGTTTTGTCCAAGTCTACGAGTTCTGCTAGTGAAAGTACTGATTTTGTTAATAGTATACTCAGTCCTAAAGAGGATCCTTCTATCCCCAGTAATCAAGATTAGGAGAATCTTAATGTTGTAAATTCCAAAGAGTCCACTTGATGTTTTATTCAGGATAAAAAAATCGCGATATTTTGACTAAATATCATTGAAATATTGTCAAAATTAGGGATGATCATTGCTTTACCTAGAAATCAGCTAAATATTGGCAACATGTGACTTTCTTTAAAAAAAAATTTGTAGCGTGTGGAAAAGATATATAAAAAGTAGTCACATTAAACACTCAATTTATAGCACTTGCCACAATGATTGATGGTCTTGCCATCATGTACAAGTGCATGAGTTGAGCCATAGTTGAGACTAATTTTTAGTTTTTTTTTTCCTTTTTTTTTTTTTTTTCTTTACCTTCCCTCCTTAGTCCTTTCTCTTTATTCTTTCCTCTTTCCCTCTTAATATTTTTTTTCTGGTTTAGGTTGGAACTTTTCTTTTTATCAATTATTACATATTTTTTTTACAATACATAGTTTTCTCTCTCTCTATTATTCACTACCATTCATCCCTCTTCTTATCTGTTTTTTAATTTTCTCACTATAGTTTTTTTTTTTTTTTTTTTTTTTTTTGTATATTCTATAATTTATATTTTGTTGTTAACTTTTTTTTTTTTTTTTGTCTTTAGTTCATAATCACAACTCTCTCTTACTTTTGTCCATTTTTTTTCTCGTTTGTCTTTTATCAACTTTTTCTTTTTGTATTGAAATTTGTTTTTACTTTTTATTATATTGAAAATACACAAGTTTTTAATTTTATAACTTCTAATCTATTTTTTTTTATTCAACATGTTTTTATCCAAGGTAACCTTCTGTTGGTAATAATGGGGTTGACGTTTATATTTATGGATGTCATATTTCCAATTTTTTAGAAAAAATTGAACATACCTTGATTTGGGAGTAATAGTGTTATTATCAAATAAATTATACTAATGTTAGGCAACTACTTCCTAAGTCATAATCATTTTTCGGTCTTCACTATTATCTATTGTCCCATTACGAATCATATTTGGCTTCTAAATTATTGTTTTTATATCGTTAAGTCATAGTTTATTACTTAATAAGTTTGTTTAAAAAATTCACAAAAGAATTCACAATATTTTTTAAAATTTTTGTGGTATCTGATTTTTTCCAGAATATCTGTCAATATTTAAATATTCGTCGATATATCCGTAATTTTGAATAATCGATATTTACATCAATAACGATATTTTTCCTTGGTTTTATCAAATGTTATTTCATCTGCATTTTAAATAAGGATGATATTGATCATAATAATTCTAGCCCTAGTGAGACCGTGTTACCCTCTGAGTGTGTTGAATCTAAGAATGAGATGGAGAATACTCATCTTGTTGAGTTTACCAAGGTGATTATTGATGAGATTGAGAAGAAAACCTTTGATAATTCTAATGAAGAACATGAAAGTAAAGATGTGTCAGATTCTATTGAGGACATATCAGATGATAACATCCAAATTAACCAATTACGTCGAAAAGGATAGAAGAAAATGAGTGATGGCGGTCTAAACCAAGGGATGATGACAAGTGTTTTGATTCTGAGTGGGTTGATGATCAAAATGAACATCCTGAGTCTTAAAGACCTTCTAATAGTCTTCCTAAAACTCGAGAGAAGCAACCAACTAAGCAAACCAAGAAAAAGTCACCTTCAAAGTCTATTTTCGTTGTTTCCCTTGATGGAATCTCGTTTCACTCTGAGGAAAGTGCCAAAATGTGGAAGTTTGTAGTGAATAGAAGGATAACTACTGAACGAGATCTCTCGAAACAAGCACAAGATTGTCTTGAAATTATGGAACTCCTAGTGAAAGCAGATATTGTTAGTTTGGTATTGAATTTGGAGCCTTACTATCCTCAATTAGTTCATGAATTTTATGTGAATCTCTATCGACTGTTTGATGATCAAGATAGTCTTGATTCCATAAGGGTTCATGTTAAAGGGCATCGTTTTGTTTTTTTAGCTTCTCTCATCAACAAGTTTCTAGATAGACAAGTTCCAGAAAATGTCATAGAATAGATATTGTCCATGTCAGATTTGGTCTTTAAACTCATTAGGAGGTTTCAAACGTGTTTGGCCTAAGAAAGGACAATTGTTTTTCTTTGATTTCAATGTGAAATATGGGTTGCTTCATAAGATAGGGATTGAGAATTGATGCCTATCCTCCCATAAATCTGGGCTCTTTACTACATTGGCAAGTCTTCTGTTCTAAATTGGCACAAGGCCTCAGTTCAACTATGGTGTCTTTATCCTCAATCAAATCAAACGTGGTTTTTTTTTTTTTTTTTTTTTTTAATGGATGGCTCTTTTTTTGGGGGCCAAGTGAAAAATGGGTACCTTTTTGAAATTGAATGAAAAGTGGTCTTTTGCGTATGTCAGCAACCTGTGAATTTACTCATTCAACCCTAAAACTCACCTGCATGTTGTGAATTATAAGGTTTTTTTATACTCGATACTCGATACTTAATCTTCGATACTCGATCCTTGATCCTCGATCCTCGATACTTTATCTTCAATACTTGATTCTCAATGCTTGATGTTCTATGCTCTATGTTTTATGTTATATGATATATGCTATATATTAGCTACATACTACTCGATCCTCGATCCTCGATCCTTGATACTTGATGCTTCATGCTTGATGCATTACACTTTATGCTCTATATTGTATGCTCTATGCTATATACTAGCTATATGCTACTCGATCCTCGATACTCTAGGCCTTATGTTGTATGCTCTATGCTCGATTCAGAAGTTCACTTGATGCTCAATACTCTAATGTTATATACTATATGTTTGATGCTCAATTCAATGAAATGCAAAAAAAAGAAAAAAAAAAAAAAGAAAAGAAGAAATGCAAAGAAAGGGGAAAAAAAGAAGCCATGCACAAAAAAGAACAAAAGAAAAAAGGAAGAAGAAATGCAGAAAGAAAAACACAAAAAAGAAAAAAAAAATCGCAGAAAAAAATGACAAAGAAAGAAGAAGAAACTCAGAAAAAATGAAAAAAAAGAAAAAAAACACCGCAAAACGAACAAAATAGAAGAATAATGCATTTAGGGTTAAAGTGGTAATTTTACACAGTGGTAACATAAGCAGAAGGCCAAATTTCATTGGTTTTCAAAATGGTATCCATTTTTTATTTGTGTCTTTTATTTTGGGCCATCTATGCCATTTTCTCCAAATTAAACGCCATATTGGTTCTCAAACCACTGAAGTTCCTTTATGCTTTTCAAGGCTTATCTGTTGTAATCTTTTAGCTTAGAAACCTGACCTCTTGATTGACTCAGATACTCTGGGCCTCTTCCCCTAGTTGTGTCTTTCAGTTTTCGTTTGTATCAAGGAAAGTATGCCCCTGATTTGGTTCACACTGCAATACCTTCTTCTGAAATTGGTTCGACTAGGGATTTTCTTTTAACTCCATGTAGGAAAAAGGTGATGCACGTGTTGGCAAACAAGTCAAGAGATCTGGGAGTTTTATTTCAAAGAATTTCTGAGCACAAAGCTAAGGTGGATGACATGTTGAACCTTCTACATGTCTCTTTATAGGTTTTACTAAGCAATCGTCTAGTAATAGGTAAGCGGTCATTTAGAAAACTCGGCACGCAAAGCGATCATTTAGAGACTGTTGTGATCATTTAGACGCGCGGTGTGCAATCATTTAAGTGATAAGACTCTATCGTATAGGCTCTCAGCTAAGCGATCAAAATGTTTTTACACCTTTTGAGAATTTTTTCGAATTCTTTGTAAAATGAAACAAATTTTCATTTTATTCTTCAGATACAATAACCGAATAAGAATTCTCCCACTAACGCACGATTGAGGAGAGGTTTTCGGCAAATTATCATATAATTAACCAATTTAATTAATAAATGAATATAATCATATTATATTCTTACCCTATAGTTTGATATCATATATCTACTATAGTGATTTCTCCTCTACTTGATATAAATCATATTCATATCTAATTTCATCCAAAATAAAGTATCTCATACATCTAGTCAATTATATCATATATAATCGAACTCTCTCTTGTCAATTTGAACATTTCAAACTGACCCAAAAACGGATTCTCGACTTTATCCAAGTTACCTAGGGGACCTTATGAACCTGTGGCTCGAAGCTCCAACAGTACTTGAATAGCTAACTAAATTATTTAGCCATGAGATCCACCATCCGTTAACTGCCAGACATTCCACTAAAGACCAGCAGCTGAACTCTTCTTACCACAGATATATTTCTGTGTCCATCAGATATAACCAATCATGAGTATGATGACCTTTCACAGATGCTCGTAAGTACAGTTGGGCCAATTTACTGTTTTACCCCTTTAGTTACATCTCACTCCTTAAGTACCATTGATTCCACTAATGAACAATACAACATAGTCCAACTATGTGTGAACACCTCTCGGGCCAAGAGAAGATGTGTGGCCACATCATTCAAGTCCTCGAATCAACCCTTAAGGGAGTTATCTATCTACTTGCCCTTGCTTCAGGGAAGGATTGAATTTCATCTTGTGTAGCTAAGTTCCCAACTCTTAAATCAGAAAAATCCTCAAATCAAATGACCACCCTCAATGACAGAAGTTCCCAACTCACTCAAGATTGAGGTCATGTTACCTATGGTCATCCTAGTGAAGTGAAGTCTCAGTCATGAACGGTGTTATATAATGAGACGTTAACACTTCATGGTCAGGTCTTATACAAACTCTTTGTATAGGACGCCCCCGCTCGCATGTCCCCTTCACGAATGATCAAGATCAGACCATCTATGACAAGTCATAACACTTGTGACCATTCCACAAAGCGGACCACATCCGTAGCGTTACAAGGATATTATTTCTCTCCTATATCCATATATTACAGACCATTTTGGTTATCACTCAAGACATGATCCACTTGTATGTCACCACATACATACTTAAGTTACATACAGATAACCAGGGATTTTATGTTTGTTGGTTTGTGGTAAAGCAAATAAAACATACAACTAAGCAAAATCAAGAAGTGAAGTAAAATATCATATATTATACATCATAAGCGTTCGTACAAACTATTTATAAACTACAGAACACGAGATTTTAGGGCATCAACCCCAACAATGTACTACTTCAATGACATTTTGTGTCTAGTTGCATTTTGTTTTGTTTTTGTTTGTTTTTTTTTTTTTTTTTTTTTTTTTTGTGTTTTTCTTTGTTTAAAAAAATTATTGCCAAAAGAGGAGTTTGTTAGATATTATGAGATTTGTTTTTAAATTCATATATATTATCAGAAATGTCATTGCATTGGTGGTCTATGACAAAGGAATGTTTGTCGAAAATGCAGATTCTGCAAAATACTTTCTTTATCGGGTTTTTTCCTTCTCCAACATTATTTGTTGTTCCTTTTCCTTTTTCAATGTGCAACTGCTATGGAAGTTAGGTTTGCTTGTATGTATTTCCGTTGTGCATATTTATAGGACAATTAGTCCGCTAGTTCAGGTTGGTTGTTCTGTCTTTACTAGAGCAACATTATAAGTGTGTCGGTTGTATAAAAAGGAGTGAGTTGTATCACTTGGAGATATATTTCGATCTGTTTACTTCCTATGTATTGTGATTCATCTGAGAATGAATTCTCAAAGCTTAAGAGGAGCCTAAGCCATTCGAGTGAAGGGGACTTGGTTCTTAGAAGGAAAAATACAATTCAAGTGAGAAGGAGTCTCACAACTTAAGGGGAGCTCGAGTCTTGCAGAGAGAAAGTCTTGGTCATAGGGAGAGCCTAAGGCATTCTACACTGATACTACTACTTAGGAGGAGTCTAAGTTTTCATGAGAGGGAGTCTCAAACCTAGGAGGAGCCTAGATGTACGCTTGAGTGATACAATTGTTTTGGGGTCACTGTAATTGCGTTATCATTACAGATAAGTACTACGTTATAATTACTTAATCATTGATATTAGTGAAATTATCTTTCCTGGGCACACTGCTCTCCAAACGTAGGTGGTTTATACCAAATTGGGTTACCAATCTCTTGTGTTCATTTGTCTCTTGATTACTTCTTATAATTGTTGTGTAGAATGTTGTAACATTGTAGGTAACATAGTTATCACGCAGTAGTCAACTCCTTTCTTATTTTCAATTTGCACTTAGACCTAATCTATCTTTATTTTTACAACTCATACACATTTGGTGATCAATAGCTCAGTGAATAAGACATTAATATCATTTCAAATGCCATAAATTCAGTTCTCACTTGTTCTTACACTTAACCCACAAATGCCTCTGTCATTCATAATAGGTATGTTTGATATTATAAAAGCTACAAAATTAAATTATAAAAAAATCCTCTTGAACTTTTTAATTTATGTCAAAAATACCTTTAAACTTTAAAAAAGAATTCAAAAATACCCTTAATATAAGTTTTGGATGGGAATCATTAGTATTTTGTGTCGAAAATACTCTTGAACTATCAAAAGTTTCAAAATTACCCTTGAATTTTAAAAAAAAGCTCAATAATACCTTTATTATTAGTATAGGTACAAAAAACCGTCAATATTCCATTGCAAAAATAACTCTAAAATTTCAACAAGAAAAAAAAGAAGTTTAAAAATGATCATACAATTAATATAGTGATCAATTTATTTCAATTTTTCTGGAGTTCGAAAAAAACCAATTAGATTACAAATTATATAGTTATTCTCTTTTTTTTTTCATATAGATATTCTTATTTTTGTCCAATTTATACAATTCTTACACTAATATTTTAAGCAACCAAAATAAAAAGCAAAGCTTTAAGTTAAAACATAAAATAACACAAAACCTCATAAAATTCCAAAATCAAAATATCCCTTTTAAACAAACCAAAATGATAAAAAAGAAACTATTAACACACACTCAACTACTAATATACAATATCGTTAAAACATTTAAGTCCTAAATCCTTTGTTGCTTCCCAACTGTTGTTCTTCTTCTTGTTATAGTTTATATACCTTAACTAAAGTGGCAATTTTATTTATTTACGAAAAACAAACAAATATCAAACAATTAACAAAGGAGTAAAAGGGTATTAAAGAAGAGAAGGAAGAAAATAAATGAGAAAATAGAGATGTAAAAGCCATGAGGGTATTAACGATTTTTGTTCATATACTACCAATGATGATATTTTGGAAATTTTTTAAAGTTTAAAAGGGGTGTTTGGGTTGAGGAGATGAGATGAGATGGGTTGAGATATGAACTCAACTCATTGTTTTAAAGGTCAACTTCGTATGTCATCGACATTTTATTTCATGTCCACCAACAGTGTACTTAGCCCTCATCACCACCGATGCCTCGTTGCTCAACTCCAGCGACCACCTCCGATGACCAACTTCGAGACCACCTTCAATGGCTAACTCTAGCAACTACCTCGAGAACCAACTTCAGCCATTACCTCCAACAGCCAACTCTATCAACCACCGCCTGTAGCCAACTCTTGCAATATCCAACCACCACTGTTGACGGCCAACTCCAGAGATCTCTGACGGTGATCACTCCACCAACTCCAATGACTATTATTTTAAATTATGGCTACTATAAATTTAGGCTTTGTTGACACATGAGTGTTATGTTTTGTTGACGCTCATGACATAATAAAACTTCAATTTAAAGATTAAAAATAACTATTAATTTAAAGGTTAAAAATAACTTTTAGTCCCTAAACTATCATGGAAGCAACGATTTGCTCCCTGAATTTTAGTTTGTAACAATTTATCTCCAAACTTAAAATTTTGTAACAATTTAGTCTCCAAACTTTATTTTATAACAATTTAGTCATTGTACTTTAAATTTGTAACAATTTAGTCCCATTATAGAAATTAATTATAAGGTTTAATGAAATTTCATGCATAAATAAACCATAAACTACTTAGGGGGCATTTGGGGTAATGAGTTCATTATTATAGTCCTAGGTTATTATAGTTGGATAATGATAGTTTGTGTTTAGAGTGTAGATTATTTATTTTGGGTTATAATAGTATGTGTTTGACGTGTAAATTATTTTAGTTTGAGAAGGAAATAGTAAACACTAGCAAATAAAAAAAAATGATGAATGTAAAATAGTAAAAACTATAGTAAATAGTAAATACTATAGATTATGGGGGTTTTGAAATAGTGTTTACTGTAGCTAATTAAAGGTTTTGAAATAGTTTTTACGGTAGCAAGAGGTGGTTATTATATTTTGATGATAACTCTTGCCCCAAACGCCCCCTTAGAGACTCGATCTTTTTTGCAAAATACAAAGTTTACATCATAAAATATTAAAAAATGACTACTAGTTTTGATCAATTTTTTTACATGAGAGACTAAATTGTAATAATTTTGAAAGGATAAGAACTAAATTTTTACATATTAAAGTTCAAGAACTAAATTATTATAAAATTGAAAGTATATGGATTAATCGTTACAAACGAAAGTTCAAGAACTAAGGAACAAAAAGTGATTTAACCTAATTTAAAATTACATATAAAACATCAATAAATGTTTATATTTAAGTTGACACACAAAATTATTGATAAAAAATATCTTTGTTTACACAAAAGTATGTAAGTTCCGTCAAAATGTTGAGTTCCCGATTTTTTTACTAGTTCATTGTATTTTATATTTGTTCTTTATTGTAATTTAACATTAATAAAATAACTTTTATCATGTAAGAAATCAAATAAACTTGTATGTAAAAACACTTTGAGAAAAAAATATTAGACATGTGAGAATTTTATTTTTAAAAGTTTTATCAAAAGTGTTAAAATAAAAATAACTTAACTGGGAACGTCACATGCACAAATTTGTAAATGATTGATTAAATTTAAAAAAAATAAAATGCATGATCCAAAAATAAACCCTAAACCCCATTTTCCAAAACTCTCAACAATACATGTGTGCTTAAAAAACAATAACATAAAGTATAATCTAGAGTTTATTAAAAAAATATATATTATAGAATTATTGAACAAAAAAGTTTTTAAACAAAAATAATCATCATAAAAATAGATTATTCATGAAAAAAAATTGTACAAGATTCTCCTGACATATGAATTCAACACCTCAAACTCCCAAAACATAGACATGCCAACTCTACAAATAAACTTAGACATATAAACTTAACTCAGCATGCCAAAAAATCCTTAGGGTTAGCATCTAAAAGCAACTATAACAAATAATTTTGAACTCTTTTTGAAGTTTATGAGCATAAAGTTTTGAAAGTTCAATGATAGTTTTAGCATAAAATACAAAGTTTAGGGGCATTTATGTAATTTGGTCAAGCTAAAATATAAGAGAGAAAGTATAGGAAATTATTAGTAGGTGTTGTTTTTATATAAATAAATAAATATATATCCTTTTTTAAAACTAATTGCATGTATAGAATATTTGGGAAGATACATTTACCTTTTTTAAAAAAAAAAAATTCTAAAATAACCTTCATCTCCCAACGTATTCTTCATCGTGTTTTGATTTGTTTTTTCACCTCTTCTTCATGTTGTATTCTTCAGTGTTTTCTTCATCGATTTCAGCTCTTCATTTTCCTGCTTCTTCTTCATCTGTCTTCTTTTTGGTCGAGCTAATATGTGTTTTCCAGGTACGTCTTCTTCATTCTCCGCTGCACGATTCTGAGATTCATGAACTTCTTATAACTGATATTAGTTACTGATGATAGATACATATCATAGTCTATCGATGATATTGGTCTTCTACCAGTCTATCAATGTTGAGAGTTTAATTGGTGTTTTTTACCATGATTTAAAAATATGATTAAGCTTGCAGTAGTGGCGTTTCCTAGTGGACTGTGCGATGATAAACATAATTACTTGAATTACAAGACTAAAGGCGTATTGGTCGATGAGATTATGTGTTTTAAGATTTTTGTGAGTTTGATATTAAAGAAAATTCAATTGGATGCATCTATTTCTTCAATACAATTATCGATCTTATTGGATTTTGGTATCAATAACATTCAAATTGTGGTTAAAAATCTATCTTTTAAATTCTTCTAGTGAAGTAACTTCACGAGACGATCTTCACGAGAAATGAACTCAACTTCACGTCATTTTTGTCTTTTGTCTCGTAAAGTTCGTCTCGTTCACGAGACAAACTTCAAGAGAAATAAACTCAATGAAGTCAACTTCATATCATTTCTATCTTTTGTCTTGTGAAGTTCGTCTCGTGAAGTTACTTTGCGAGACAAACTTCACGAGATGAATTTCACGAGAAATGAACTCAATGAACTCAACTTCATGTCATTTATGTCTTTTCAAGTAATGTTACTGTGCTTTCTATCACTGATGTTGATCTATCATTGACATTGATTTATCACTAATCACCCATTTCATAATAACAAGAGTTTAGTACTTAGAACTTTAAAATAGAAAGCATAAAGGGACATAATTTGCACTGATTCTACTAACGATCCAACAATTTCCTATATTTATATAACAAAATGAACTACATATGAAGTTATTGTGATTAATTTCAAGCAATGTCACTGTGGTCTATCATTGACATTGATCTATCATTGATCACTCATTACATAATAACAAGAGTTTAGTCCATAAAACTTTAAAATATAAAGCACAAAGGGATATAATTTGCACTGACTCAACTAACGATCCAACAATTTTCTATATTTTTATGGAAAAATGAACTACATATGAAGTTTATTATGGATCATTTCTATCACTTATATGTTTCTATCACTGATACTATTATTGTATTAGTAGTATCAGTGATAGAATATCGTTGGGTTAGGATTTTGAAGAAGATCGAAAACAAAAAAAGAAAAAAAACAAAATAAGATCAAATATCGAAGAGTTCCGATGAGGTATCCCAATTGTGGATGGTTTTTGGATTGGCTGGAAGAGGGTAGAAGAAGATCGTGGAACGGGATATGTGGGTTGTGGATGGGATGGGCTTGAAGGATATATGGGTTATAAGCTTATTACATTTTCATGGGCTTTTTAATCTTAGGTTGTATTTAAATTTGACCATATTTATAATTTGTTTTGGTTAATGTTATAATTAAAATTAGTTTGACCCAAAATTTATGTTTGCAAGCAGCTCTAAAATATAATTATAAAATATAACATATAATTATCCTTCTCATGCCTGAAAGAAAAAGTATGATTTACCTTTTATTTATAATGAGAATACACGTGCACTTATTAGTATGAGAGGAAACATAATTTGCAAGCTTTGAGTTAGGAACAACAATGGCAGAAGTAAAAGCAAATTTTGCTTACCGATACAGAGTAGGGTTTGATAGTCTAGGCGTTGGGATGAGAACAAGAGGCTTCTTCATCTTCAAAACAATCCCAAATTTCTCCTCAATTTCAATTTTCTTACCTTCTTTCAATTTCCAATCGAAGGAATGCAAAAGTGTAGCAAGCAAATACATTACCATTCTTTCTGCCATAGATATACCTGCACAGTTTCTTCTGCCGGACCCAAACGGGAAGTAACGAAAATCACTCCCATAGATATCAAATTTACCATTCAAGAACCTCTCTGGGTCGAATTCCAATGGATTCTCCCAGTGATTGGGGTCTCGCTGAATGGCCCAGACATTGACGAAGACTCGAGAGCCCTTTGGGATTGTGTAATTGGAGATGATGGTGGTTTGGCTCGGGCAGTGCGGCGCAAGCAACGGCAGAATTGGATGCAGACGCAAGGTTTCTTTCATTACGGCTTTCAGATATGGCAAACTCTGTATATGGGACTCTTCTACAATGCTCTGTTTTCCAACAACGACAGTTAGTTCTTCCATGGCTTTTTCTGCAACTTTTGGGTTTTTCATTATCTCTGCCATTGCGAATTCAATGGTATTTGAGGATGTGTCTGTTCCACCTATAACCATATCCTGCCCCCATGCAAACCCAAATCCATTAATTTTACTTCAAAATATTATCTCTTGTTGCAGAGTCGACTCGAGTATGTATAAACAACTGTTTTAATTCTTCTTTGGGATGCATAAACAATTTTGAAAAGTTGAATTACAAGTTCAGGAAAGAAACTTGTGATGAAAGGACCTTGAAGTTAGGTTTCTTCCAATTTTTCTAATCTTTCATTTGTATTACCACCTGGCTTTGAATCCGTTATTTTTACTACTTTCCAATTAAAATTGTGTCTATTATTTTAAATTAAAATTAGACATTAACAGTGAGAATACGACGATTTTTAAAAACCATTAGAAGAGTTTCACTTCTCCGACGCTATGGCGTCTAGAGAGGTTTGTTAAAAACCACATTTTAAGCTCGATAATTTGCCCCTTCCCTTTTGGCCTTCTTTTCCCTTTTACCCTAACCCTTCCTTTCCCCTAGCCGCCGAAACCCCAGCTCCCCTTGCCTTTCCTCTTTCCGCCGGAACCCCAGCCCCTTTCTCCCAACCGCCCAACCCCCTTCTCTCAATCCTCCAATTCCACTCTTTCCTTTCCTCCTTCCTCCTTCTTTATGTTTCTGTTGATCCTCAGTTCATTGTACAAGGAATTCTCCTCAAGGTACGCATCTTATCGCAAGTTCTTCAAATCAACCGCCCCACTCAGGTTGCTGCCACCAACGACTCAGCGCCACCGACCCAGCATCGCCGCTGCCGACCCACCTCTTTTCCTCTTCCATAATCTTCAATCACTGCTGCTATCGGTAATATTTCTTCAATTTTAAATATATTCAGCTATATAATTCAATTAGTTGCTTTCAAAGCTTATATGGATCCATATTTTACTGTGCTCGTAGATAAACCAACAGTTTCATAGGTTTTACATTATCTTTTCCACCATTTTGTTTTTGTTTTTGTTTTTTTTCTGTTAAATTAAATAGAACAACACAAATTTTATTATAATCTGTGGATGAGTTGGATTATTCAAGAGGGGAAGGATTATTCTGTATAGCAGACTAAGTGTGAAATACGAAATTATATTCCTATTGTATTGAATGCTACATTTGAGGTATTTGGACCCATAAAAAGGCCTTTAATTGGCTCTTTCTTTAGCTTCAAACTCCATCAATTCATTCCATACAAAGCCCTTTTTTAATCATTATTCTTCATCTTGCCATCTTGAGCTATCATATTCACTTTTCATTTTTCACTATTTTTCTCTCTTTTATAAATCATTAATGAACTAACTTCAGCTCTTTTATTGAATCATATGCTTAGTTCATCATTCATGACTATGCTTATGTTACATTGTTTTTCCAATGGTATAAGAATTTTACCATTTTACCTTACTTTAGTTATTTAGATTGTTTATTTTAGAAATTTAATCGGATTTGAATGAGGTTGACTGTTACTGTTGTGAAGTTGAAGTGATTAGTTTACTAATTTTAGTGATTTACAATTTTATGGTCTTTTATTTTTGGCCTTGAATGTATTGTATATAACAAACTTAATGTGTAGTTATACGTGCATTTTTCAGTTTGGGGCTGAAGTGGTAACGGAAGAAAAATGGCTTGTATGCAGTGTTGTTATTAAGAAGCCAAGGAGAAAGGTAAGATTTTGTAGTTATACGATGCTCTAGTTTTTCATTATAATGTTCCTAAGTGTATTTATATTGTTGAGAAATATTATATAATATTTTTAGGTTGAGTTTAAAGTTTTATAATGAGTTTGAAATTGGTACAGGGTAAATGCATAATTATGTTTCAATTTGAGTTGAATTATAATACCTTTGTTGTTTAGTTTCTAAATTTTAAGTTTGAGATTAAAGTATGTGTGTGTGAGGTATGTCTAAAGTATAGTTTCCAAATTTAAGTTTGAGTTTGAAATTGGAAGTATGAGATTTTATTCAAGTTATTAATATTACTATGTTTAAGTTTTACTGTGAATTTGAGATTAATATATAGATAAATGCATAGTTATGTTTAAGTTTTGTATTAATGTTACTATTTATATTTTGTAGGTATCTCGAGGTTTATATTCAAGCAAAGGAGTAGAGAAGAATCAAGATATGTTTTGTGAATATTATGAAATGTAGATTTGTATTTTGTAAGTTTTGCAAGGTTAATGTGGATATTATGTAATTGTAATTAACATTGTAAAACTAAATTGTATGTTATGTAAGAAAATTAATTAAATGTAAAAGTTGTTGGTTTCAGTTCATTTACTTAAATTTGTAGGATTCAAGTAGGTTTCAATTGTTGCTTTAAAAAAATTAATAGGTTTGATTTTCAATAAATTAGAAATATTTTATATAAAAAATACCACTTCCGAAACCAAATTTTAAGGTGTCGGGAAAAACAACAAAAAAAAAAATTGTCAAATTTTGTAACCTTTCTCAACGGCAACTAGATTGGCGTCGGGAAAGCTAACCTCTCCCGACGCTAAATTAGATTGGCGTCTAGAAAAGGTTCATTTTCTAATGCTAATTTTTTGAATTTGGCATCGGAAAAGTTTTTTTTTTCCACCTATCCAACCCTTTACCGATGCCAAAGAAGTTGTGTCAGCATAACATATTCATCCCGATGCCAATAAACCATTTTAGATAGTTTAAAAATATATATATAAAAAAATCAATTTTTTAAAACTAAAAATGGTCAATTGAGTTATGCTTATCTTTGCAGGTACAAACCGAGTTACCACCCAATATATATATATATATATATATATATATATATTTTTTTTTTTTTGTTAAAATAGTTGAACTGAACAGACATTAAGCATTAGATATTATATTAAATATTATAATGAACATAAAACATTATAGATATTGATTGAAAGTCGGAAGTAGTTACCATTAGCAAGGCTTTAAGTTGGACCATTGTCAGAGGTGTTTTGGAATCGCTTTCATCTTTGACTTTAAGTAAGAACTGCAAGAAATCATTTTTATCCCTATTTTCCTCCTCATCCGCCTTTCTCAATCGTTCATCAATCATCTTGTCAAAGATGGAGTCCAATTTCGTAACAAGTTTAAGCATTTGCTTCTCAATTCCTTGGAGATCCAAACCTGCCAAGCATGGAAAAAAGTCAGAAATATTAGGCTTGGCTACTAACTCAGTCATGTCCGAAACCATCTTCCTAAACTCAGCCGCAACGGCCTCCTTTTGATTTCCTTCCAGTGTTGACCCACCCCACAACATGCTCGTAATCACGTTGAAAACCGTCAAGAAACCCTGCTCTCCCACATTCACCACCGACCCGGCTCGCGGGTACAACTGAGCCACGGTGTTTCTAACCTCTCTACGGCGGAGCTCGTAGACAGTGTCCAAACTAGCGTTGCTAAGCATCTTGATAGCACAAACTTTTCTCAACATCCGCCACTCGGGTCCGTATGGGGTCCAAGTTATGTCAAAACCGCCATACGTTGCGACTCGACCTGCTTGGGGAACATCGCGATTGGCAAATGTAATATCATGGACTTTTAACACCTCATGTGCCACCGATGGTGAATTGACGATTATACAAATCTTTCTACCCAACTGCAGCTTCACAATTGAGCCATATTTTTTGCCCAATTTTGTGAAGTAAGTGTGAAGTTCTGGGTCTAGAAACGGCAAATTCCCGAGCAATGGGACGCCGTGAGGACCTGGTGGAAGCTGCAAGCGCCGTCGAGAAAGTTTGACATAAAAAATAATCAGTAGAAAAGCGGCAAGGAGGGTGAAAAGAAAGCAGGTTTGGTGATTGGGATTAAAGAAATTAAGAGTTAGAAGGAAATTGAAAGTGAGTTCCATGGTGAAATGTACAAAGAAAGAGAACTTTGGAATGAAACAAAGGCTTTGCCTAAATTTTAGTGTGTAGATATATCGTTTATATAAAAGTATATTTATGGAATGTGTTCGTGTTTCTCAATCAAATGTGTGATCATGTTGATCATGACAACCTAATAAACTAGGTGGGGAAATGCTTGAAAATATATCTTTAACAATAATTCAATAGATTTATCTCATTCATAATTTAATGTAGTTTGATAGTTTAGACTTTTTCTTCCGAACCATTATTAGAGTGGAAATCCTATGTCTAGGATATGAATAGTATTGGTGTTAATGTTCTAAATCGAGTGTATCTTGTAATTTGTAAAGACAAATTATATATCTAATAAAATAAAAAGTATTTTATTAATGTTTAGACTGGATTAAATCAATCCAATAAACTAAGAGCTAAGGTTATTTTATGAAACTTAAATATGTATGTGGAGACATAAAGGTGGATCACGTTTAAGTGATAACCTAAATGGTCTGTAGTAGATGGATAAGGTATCGGTTGGGTACCTTATTTTTGTGACACTACGAATATGACCCGCTTTGTAGATGTTACAATTATTGTAAAGTGCTATGAATGATCTTATCCTAATAGTTCATGTGGAGACATGTGAGCCGGGGTATTATATACAAATAGTTTGTATAAGACTGGACCGTGAAATGAATAGTCTCTCTATATAACGTCGTTGCTAGAATAGACTTACATTTCACTAGGATGACCATAGGTGACTTGACCTTAATCTTGAGTGAGTTGTAAACTCCTGTCTATGAGGGCAATCCTTTGATTTGTATGGGTGAGAGTGGCCTTGTTAGTCGACTCAACATGCCTACCATTTTGGGACTTGTTCGAGTAAGGAGCTGAGAACACAACTACACAAGATGGAATTCACTCATTTCCTAATCTTAGGGAAAGTAGAAAAATTGCTCCTTTGATAGTTGATTCCAGGTCTTGAACATTGATGCCTCAATCTCTCACTGGCCCAAAAAGTGTAAGTTTATAATTGGAATATAAACTATTTGTTCATTAAAGGGATCCATGATATTTAAGGAGTTAAATGTAACTACAGGGGAAAAAAGGTATTTTGAACCAACTATAGTTATGATCAATTTGTGAAAGGTTGACTCACTGTTGATTGATTATATCCGTGGACACAAAAATAAATCAACAGTGTGAAGAGTGCAGTTATCGGTCTTTAGTGAAGTGACCTATAGTTAATGAAAATTGATTAATTTAATTAAAAAGTTTAATTAATTAATCTCATAGCCTTAGAGCTTCTAATCTGTAGGTCCATAAGGTCCCCTTATTCACCTTGTTAGCTTAGTAAAAGATATATAGGAGGAATAGTTTGAATTGTTCAAATCAATTGCATATTAATGAGATTAATATAATATGGTTAATTATAGATGTGATCTAAAATTAAGAGAGAAAAATATTTGAATAAGATTCAAATATTAAAGAGATGTATACATTTAAATATGTGATAATTATATGTTAATTAATTTTATATTAAATATGATTTAATATAGTCGTTTAATTGATTAATTAATGATTAATTAATTAATTAATTAATTTTTTAGAAGTAGAGATAAATAAACATGTGATGTTTATTTATTTGTTAATTAATTCTATATATTAAATTGGATTTAATATATATGGTTATTAATTATTGAACTAATTAATTAAATAAAAATTATTTAATTAAATTAGAACGAGTGGGAATAGGAAAGACTAGAAGAAGGGAGTCACCCCTCTTCTCTATAAATAGGTTTTCATGGCTCATGTTTGTGAGATAGTTGAATTAGGAATTCTGAATTCTAGTCTCCTACTACTTCTATCAAACTCTATCTTCTTGTCTCTACTACTTCTTCTTCTTTCTCTTTCAAGTCTTAGAGACCACGCATTCAATTCTTGGGATCCTAGGGAATAACGAGATTTCACTTACGACGGTGTCCCTTGATCATTGAAGAGACATTCTAGAGAAGACGCAGAGGGAATTGTGAAGAATTTGGGAATCTACAAATGTAAGGTTTAGCTCTTCCTTCTTTTATTCTCTTAAATGCATGCTAATCTTGATTATTTATCCGTTATGTTATTATTTTTATATCATATTTTGTTTATGTGAAATCGAAAACAAAATTGTAAGGCGATTACACACTTCTACTTGGGATTCGATCATTTCAATTAGTATCAGAGTCCAATTTGTGCAATTTGATTTTTGGATTTTTTCGAAAATAAAATTAAGAATAGAATGGTGGGCTGCTTTTAAAATATATGCATGAGATGTATGTGATTTTAATTGTGATTTGTGGGTTGACTGTTTAGGTTTTTGGCATTTAGATTTACATTTTTAATTAATGTGATCAATGTAAAACTTTCTGGGTATTTTTGTTTACTGTAAATCGAGTCTGTAAGTCTGTATCTTTCGTGGCAAAAAGTTATTGTGAAAAGAATTCGGGAAGGCAAAGGAAAAACAAGAAAAATCGACGAGAAACAATGTAGTGCAGTTCGGTTTTTCAGGGACAGCTTTTACAAATTTGTTGATAACTAAAGTTCTAACCATTGGATAATGTTGCAATTTGGTCAATATATTCAGGACACCTAGGGTCTCATTTTGAACGGTTGGATTGTCATTTTTAGCCCTGGTTTATTTTTCGTCGCTGCTGAACAGGAGTTTCTATTTTGTCCTTCTTCTTTTTCTTTTAGGATTTTTTAAAATCTAGGATTTTATATTTTATTTGATTTTCTAGGAATGCCAATAACTATTCAACTTTTCTATTTTGTTAATTTAATTATGCATAAGATGTATGATTTAAAATATTTTTAAATGATGCATAAAGTATGTCATTTAGAATCAAAATCCCACCTTAGGATAAACATGTTCATATATCATGTCAAAAGGTAAGTGATATTTTTAGGATGCATGATTAAATTAGCATGCTCATGCATCTTAGTATGAAGGTTATATTATTTTAGATGTATTGTACATTAAGCATGTTCATGCATCATACTAGGTTATAATGGTTAGAATGTATGATGACATGATGGATATGTATGCTTAATAATTATTAGATATATATGTTATATTTTTCAATTGAAATAAATTTTGCATTGAGCATGACATTACTTAGATAAATATAAATGTTATATTTAATCAATGTCTTTGAATGCAATTATAGCTTTTATTTTTCATTATTTTCTAATGGTTATAAGTATAATGAAATTGGAATTAAAATCTACAATAAAGAGTTGCATGCAAACATAGGTCCAATTTAATTTTAAAGTGTTTAAAATTAATTTACTTAGACTTATGTTAAACACGCTTTTAATGGGAGTAGAAATAGGTTAATCTTTTAATTCGTTTTAATAGGATTAAAATGAATTTCAATAAGAGATTAAACTTATAAAATAATTGCCCATAAGAGACCTTTGTCTAAGCAAATTTCTGTCTGGGTGGAGGTATTTAAGCTGACGGAAATGGAACACCTCTACCTGAGAACCAACCTGGAAGGGAAATTGGACAAATATTTTATAAGAATGTAATAAGTGATTGACTTCGTTAAAAGGTTTAACAAATGAAGTCACATATTGTTCAAGTATTCAATATAAGTATTATATTGAGAAAATTAACAAAGACTTAGTGAAAATTAATTAGTTGATTTTTACTAAGTTCATAAACTCATTTTCGTAAAATACTCGGTGGAAGGAAAAAGAGATATATGATATGTCAATTTTTTTCCACTCACATTCTCCCTAAAAGTTCACAACGTGAGATTCATGCTTAGCCTCGAGATACCCTGGAAGTGTCCCCTGGGTCAATATCAGGTGAATAGAGAGAGTATATATAGTAAGTGGGAGAAGGATATGTGTCAACAATGTCCTACAGTCTCCTTCATTGATTTGCATCATGAGACCTTCTTGCACGGTCTCAAGGCGCCCTATAAGCATCCCCCCTCGGATAGTTTGTGCATTAGGTCAATATCATAGGCAAACATCAGAAATGTTTCTAGACAAGATCACTTTAATTTTTGCCTTAATCAGGTTTTTCCCTTCGGTTGGCTCATTGGGACGGAACTTTAGAGTCTAAAATGAAGGGTTACACTTACAAGAAATTGTAAGCAAGTTAATGATTTCTTGACCAAATCAATGGTGACTAATCATTATAGGAATAAGAGTTATTCTGGTATAATGATTAGTTCAGAAGTATCTCAATTCAGGGAAGGAGTGACTAACCACCCTTCGGTGGCTTTTGTCCTAAATCACTGAAGCATCATTGCAAAATAGAATAGTATTGGGTTCATTATTAGTTTTTGCTAAACTGATTGGATTAAAATAAATTTTTGCATAAATGTCTAAAATAAGTAATTTGTGTTGTATAAGAAAAAATGACTAGCACTTCAATGAGTCTTCTTAATGCTGAAATATTGACCGAATTTAATTACACAACTTGAAAAGAATCGATTAAAACGATGTTCGTGCTTAACAACCTTAACTTCATCTTGACTGATGAATGTCCTTCAGTTCCAACATTTGATGCAAGACGAAATGTTCGTGATGCATACAAAAGGTGGACGAAGGCCAATCTTGGGGGTTGAGTTCACATTTTGGCAAGCATACTTGATGCCTTGATTAAAAGATTTGAGAGCATGGTCACTGCACTTCTGATCATGCAATCAATACAAGAGTTATTTGAGCGAGTTTCCTCACAATTCAAGCATGATGGGGTTAATATAGACAAAACCAGTAATTTCAGCTCATTATTTGAACTTTGGTCCATATTGAATGTCAAAGGACAGATAGAGGAGGTAAAGGTTACTAACTCTAGCAAAGTTTATTAAAGACGTTTGACCTCGGAGGAAAAACTTAGAGTTCATAATAAGAGTGTTCAAGTTAATCCCACTGCTCTCTAGAATAGGAAGAGATCCAATGACAATAAATCTGATTTACTTATCCTGGAGTCGTGCTTAGTAAAGTATAGTGATTTTAACTAGATAGTTGATCCAGGGGCTACTAATCACATATGTTCTTCCTATCGGCGATTTAATTCCTGGAGACAATTGGAAGTTAGGGAGATGACTCTTTAAGTTGGTACTGGTGAGGCCGTTTCAGTTGTTGTCATAGGCAGGCTTAAGTTACTTTTGGACAAGAAATGATATATGTTATTACATGATGTATATGTAGTTCCTAATATGAAAATGAATTTCATCTTTGTTTCTTGTTTGATTGAGAAAAAATATTCTCTTTCCTTCTATGGAAGTAAAGTGTTTATTTTAAAAAACGGAATGAAGATATGATTTGCTTCAAAAGAAAGTAACTTATATGTACTAAGGTTGTTAGTTACAAAGTCTATCCTAAATACTGAAATGTTTAGAACGGAAACAACTGCTAAAAGTTCAAGGATTTCTTCTAAAGAACATGCCCACCTTTGAAATCGAAGGTTAGGTCATATTAATCTCAATACGATTGAGAAATTGGTGAAAAATGGACTTCTAAATAGTTTAGAAAATAAAATTCTTTATCTGTATATGAGTCATGCCTTGAAGGCAAGATGACAAAATGACCTTTTACTGGAAAAGGTTATAGAGCAAAAGAAGCCTTGGAACTTATACATTTAGACCTCTGTGGTCCGGTGAATGTAAAAGTAAGAGGAGGGTATGAATATTTGATCTCTTTTATAGATGATTATTCAAGATACGGGTGTCTATACCTAATGCAACATAAGTTTGAAGTACTTGAAAACTTCAAGGAATATAAGACTGAGGTTGAAAAATTGTTAGGTAAAAAAGATAAAAATACTATAATCTGATCGTGGTGGAGAATATATGGACTTAAGATCCCAGAACTATATGATTGAACATTGATTAAACATCCCAACTCTCAGCCCCTAGTACACCTCAACAGAATGGTGTATTAGAAAGGATAAATAGAACACTGTTGGACATGGTTCAGTCTATGATGAGTTATGCTTAACTTCTTGACTCGTTTTGGGGATTTGCAGTGGAGACTGCTATTAAAATTTTGAACGATGTTCCATCAAAGAGTGTTCCTGAAATACCTTTGGAGTTGTGGAGAGATTGTAAAGGTAGTTTTTGCGACTTTAGAATTTGGGGATGTCTAGCCCATGTCCTTAGACAATTCCCATAAATTTGGAACCTCCTTCAAAAGTATGCCTATTTGTAGGCTACCCCAAGGAAACGAGAGGTGGTACTCTTTTGATCCAAATGAAAATAAAGTGTTTGTATTGACAAACGTTACATTCTTGGAGGAAGACCACATGAGGGACCAAAAATGACTAAGCAAAATAGTTAATTTTTTTTTTTTTTTTGAAAATACTACTGAAACTTCAACAAAAGTTGTTGAAGAGGCTAGTACATCAACAAGAGTTGATGTCGGTTCGTCTAGTCAAACTAATTCATCTCAAGAGTTGAGATTGCCTCGATGTAATGGGAGGATTGTAAACCCACCTATTCTCTACGTGGGTTTAACAAAAGTCCAAAACATCATTTAATGATGATGTTGAGGATCCATTTTCTTACAAGAAGGCAATGGAAGATGTTGAGAAAAAGGAATGGATTAAGGTCATGAATCTAGAAATGTAATCTATGTACTCCAATTTTGTTTGAGAACTTGTAGACCAACCTAATAGGTTGAAAGTGGATCTACAAGAGGAAAAGAAGTGTAGATGAAAAGGTGCAAACCTTCAAGGCTAGATTAGTAGCAAAAGGTTATACCGAGGTTGAAGGGGTGGACTATGAAGAAACCTTCTCTCCTGTTGCTATGATAAAATCTATCTGGATTCTCTTGTCTATTGCCATATATTATGACTATGAGATATGACAAATGGACATCAAGACTACCTTTTTGAATGGTAATCTTGAAGAGATAATCTACATGACTCAACTAGAAGGATTCATAGTATAGGGTTAAGAGCAAAAAGTTTGCAAGCTCAATCGGTCCATCTATGGATTAAAACAGACATCTAGATCTTGGAACATGAGGCTTGACGTTGCGGTCAAAACTTATGGCTTTAATCAAAATGTTGTTAAACCTTGTGTTTACAAGAAGATCATTAACGGTTCAATAGCTTTCTTCGTATTGTATGTGGATGATATTCTACTCATTGGGAATGATGGAGGTTTTTATCAAAATTAAGGAATGGTTAGCTATCCAGTTCCAAATGAAAGATTTGGGTGAAACTCAGTATATTCTAGAGATTCAATTTATAAGGGATCGTAAGAACAAAGTGTTAGTCTTGTCTTAAGCATCGTATATTAACAGAATTCTTGTCAAGTATTTGATGCAGAATTCCAAGAAAGGTTTATTATCTTTTAGGCATGGTACTGTGCTTTCTAAGTAACAGTGTTCTAAGACACCTTGAGAGGTTGAGAAGATGAGATGGATTCCTTATGTATGTTATGTTGTGTACTAGGCTCGATATCTGCCATGCAATGGGAGTGGTCAGTAGATATCAGTCCAATCCAAGATTTGATCACTGGACATCGCTCAAAGCCATTCTCAAGTATCTTAGGAGAACGAGAAACTATATGTTTGTGTATGGTGCTAAGGATTTGATCCTTACAAGATACACTGACTATGATTTTCAGACTGATATTCTGGGAAATCTGCATCAGGATCAAGGTTCACTCTGAATGAAGGGGCTATAGTATGGTGTAGCATTAAGCAAGGTTGTATTGTGGACTCCACTATGGAAGTTGAATACGTAGTTGTTTGTGAAGCACCTAAAAAGACTATTTGGCTAAAGAAGTTCCTTACTGATTTGGAAGTCGTGCCAAATATGTCTTTGCGCATCACACTTTATTGTGATAATAGAGGTTCTGTGACAAATTCTAAGGAACCTAGGAGTCATGAAAGAGAAAAACATATTGAGCGCAAGTATCACCTCATTAGAGAGATTGTGCAATGGGGAGATGTGATTATCACACATGTTGCCTCAAAGAAAAATGTTGCCGATACATTTACAAAGGGTCTATGACTAAAGTTTTTAAGGGTACCTAGACAGTCTGAGTCTATGAGATATGAGTCATCAAATATAGGGCAAGTGGGAGATAATGTTGGGTATATCGTATGCCCCTGTTTATTGTATTGTATTTGATATTGTACATCCCATTTTTGGTATTTAATACTTTATACTCCCCTTATTCATTATATTTTATTTGGTATGGTACATCCCACTTGTTTTAGGATAAGTGGGAGATTGTTGGAGTAATATCCTAAATCGAGTATATCATGTAGTTTGTAAAGACAAATTTTATATCTAATAAAATAAGAGGCATTTTATTAATGTTTAGACTATATTAAATCAATCCAATAAACTAAGATCTAAAGTTATTTTATGAAACTTAAACATTTATGTGGAGACATACATGTGGATCATGTTTTAGTGATAACCTAAATGGTCTGTAGTAGATGGATAAGGTTGGATACCTTATCCCGGTGACACTTCAAATACGGTCTTTTTTGTAGATGTTACAATTGTTGTAAAATGCTACAAATGATCTGATCCTGATCATTCATGTGGAGACATGTGATGCGTTGTGAATATGATGAAATAATGATGTGTATTCCGATGGTGGTGTATGCGTTGTACATGCAAGTTTTCCTAGCAAAATCCAAGTATAAATCCTACTAGGTTGCCTGGTAAGCCCAGGGTTAAACACAGGGACTATGGAGACAATATGCGACGGTGATTTCTGATTCCTTTGCGGTGAAAAATAAAACAATGAATTGGTTGGTATGTTTGTTTAAGGTATGGATTCTATGCGTCAGAATTGAGAAAAGAGTTAATAACAACGAAAGTTACAATGAGTATGCGGGGAAAGGGTTGAGAAGGGATTTAGCTAGCACTTCCTAAGATTGCGTTCAAGTTATGCGTTCATGCTACACATATACAACAGCATGTCATCTCTCAATGCAAATGCTATAGCTCCTAGTTTTAGGACACATGCGATGTATACGATGATGTCTATAGGACTTACGTCTAAGCCTTTATTCTTGTCTATGCAATGATGAATGACACACACATACACAAGGCGACCGCATACTACCATAACCTATTTCTAGGGTGCATGCGATGAATGTTGGCAAACAGAACTTATCTCTAAGTTTCTATCTTATGCGGTTCTAATCTAACTTTCTCAAGCTTAGATTCTAACCTAGCTCTCTCAAGTCTAGGTTCTTTCTTTAGACTCTCTCTCGAGTAGCTCTAAAGGGGTGATGGATGCATACATAAGACAAGATGATCACATAAACGAAGATCTTAGGTCATGCTAGCTAAGTGCTTCTCAACCCAATCGGAAGTTTATTTACTCATGCATAATGTAAAGAGAGTGAACATATGTAGAGATGCAAATTCCATTTTATAAATGAAATCAGAATACAGAATGACATTGGGAAGTAAGGATAGAGAGCCTAGTAGCAATGTATTGCTTCCCAAGACTTTTACACTATGTCTTTCTCTACTCTGCCCAAAAGAATATTCTTGTTTTCGCAAGAGTCGCCCCTCTCACTATTCTCAACGCTTCCTGGCACTTTCTCGAGCTAACCAGGAACGATCTTCCGGCGTCGTCTCTCTTCCCTCGCCTCCGCCTTCTAAGTATATAGAAATTACAGACTATGACTATCTATGTATATGGCGGAAAAGAACTCGAAAATTCTAAAACTGTTGAACTAGAACGGAATTGGAACCCGTTTAACGAATGTGGCCTTTGGTATTTATAGAGCTTCAAGGTGAAGAGCTTTTCTCTCAAATGATTGCACTGATGGGATGTCATTAAATCTCTGTCTGATGCACCGATTAATTGTCATCGAAAAGTTGAGTGTACTTGCTACAGTGTGTTGTTAACGGCTTGTCAACTAAATTCGGATTCGACCGTCATCAGCTTTCTGCCCCATCATGATTTATTAAGCTTTCACTTTGATGCGCCGTCTCTATGCGGCCACCTTATTGAGCAGATCTTCACGAACACATGCGATCGCATAGCTTTGTGGTCGTAATCTTCTAATGCGCTCGAACGCTGAATTCCTTAGATTGCAATTCTGCCTTGCGCCAATGCATTTTCCTGCACAAAATACGTAAATTAGATGCTTTAATGCGATGGGCGCATGCGATCGCAATGTTCTCAACTTAATGCTTTAGACACAATTTTACATATTTTTACCGTCGCAATCCTACATTGTTTTATATCTTTGCGTTGTAATAACGTGCATTTATGCCCGTTATCAATATGCGAATTGGAGTATTCTATACAAAGAGTTCGTATAAAATCGGACTGCAAAATGAATAGTCTTTCTATATAACACCATTGCTAGAAGAGACTTATATTTTACTAGGATGTCCATAGATTACTTGACCTTAATCCTAAGTGAGTTGTGAGCTCCTGTCTATAAGAGCAATTCTTTTATTTGTATGGTGAAAGTGGCCTTGTTAGCTGACACAACAAGCCTACCATTTTGGGGACTTGTTCGAGTACGGAGCTGAGAACACAACTACACAAGATGGAGTTCACTCCTTTCCCGACCTAAGGGAAAGAAGATAAATTGCTCCCTTAATAGCTTATTTTGGATCTTGAACATTGAGGCCTCAACCTCTCACTGGCCCGAAACGTGTTAGTTTATAGTTGGACTATAAACTGTTTGTTCATTAGAGGGATCAATGGTATTTAAGAAGTTGGATATAACTACAGGGGTAAAACGACATTTTGACCCAGTCATAGTTATGAGCAATTTGTAAAGGGTTGACTCACTGTTGATTGGTTATATCCATGGACACATAAATAAATCTACAGTGTGAAGAGTGCAGCTAGTGGTCTTTAGTGGAGTGACTTGTAGTTAATGAAATTTGATTAATTTAATTAAAGAGTTTAATTAATTAATCTTATATCATTGGAGTTTTTAATTTGTAGGTCTATAAGGTTCTCTTGTTAGCTTAGTAAAGATATATAAGATGAATGGTTTGAATTGTTCAAATCAATTGCATATTAATGAGTAATATTAATTATAGATGTGATCTATATTTAAGAGAGAAAAATATTAGAATAAGATTCAAATATTAAAGAGATGTATACATATAAATATGTGATAATTATATGTTGATTAATTCTATATTAAATATGATTTAATATAGTCATTTAATTGATTAATTAATTAATTAATTAATTTTTAAGAAGTAGAGATAAATAAACATGTGATGTTTATTTATTTATTAATTAATTATATATATTAAATTGGATTAATAGATATGGTTATTAATTATTTGACTAATTAATCAAATAAAATTTACTTAATTAAATTAGAACTACAGTAGGAATAAGAAAGACTAGGAGAATGATGCCACCTCTTCTCTCTATAAATAGGTCTTTTTGATTCCTAGTCTCCTACTACTTCTCTCAAAATCTATCTTATTTTCTCTACTACTTATTCTTCTTCTTCTAAGTCTTGGAGACCACACATCCAATTCTTGATCATTGAACATGCGTTCCGAAGAAAACACTAAGGGAAACATGAAGAATTTGAGAATCTACAAAGGTAAGATTTAGCTCTTCCCTCTTTTCTTCTCTTAAATGCATGCTAATCTTGATTGTTGATAATGGGTAGAAATACACGTTATTATAGCTCAAATAAGTAAAACAATAAGAGAATGCAACAGTAAAAATAAGTAATATCATGTCCAAAATCATTAAACTGAGGAAATTGTGATCGCATGCGCCCATTGCATAAAAGCAGTTAATTTACTTATTTTGTGCAGAAAAAATGCGTTGGCGCAAGTAAAATTGCGATCCAATGAATTAGGCATCCGCGCACTTGAAAGATTGCGATCGCAGAGTCATGGGATCGTATGCGATCGTGAGAAGTTGCTCAAGAAGGTAGCCGCATAAAGACTACGCATCAAGGTGACTACATAATAAATCATGATGGGATAGAAAGCTGATGACGATCGAATCCGAATTTAGTTGAAAAGTCGTTAAAGCCATACTTTAGCAAGTACGCTCAACTTTCGGTGACCATTAATCGGCACATCAGAGCAAGAGATTTAATGACTGCCCATCATTGCAATCATTAAAGAGAAAGGCTGCTTCACCTTGAGCTCTATAAATATCGAAGGCCACCTTTGTAAAAGGGTTTAACAAATTTTGGAATCAGATATATCATATAGAGAATCAGTTAGAGAGTCGTTAGTTTGTTCACGTACATACTCATACTTAGACTTAGAAGACGAAGACGAGCTAGGAGACAAAGAAGCCGAGAGATCAATCCCGAATAGATCGAGAGACTGCCGGAAAGCGCTACAAAGAGAGAGAGGGCCAATACTTGCGAGTGCAAGAATATTCATCTGGACAGAGTTGGAGTGAAGAAGACAGTGTAAAAGGCCACGAAAAGCAAGACATTACTTACCAGGCTTCTTATCTCTAATTCCATTTGTTATTTTGTATTATGCACTTTACTTATAGAAAATGGAAATCTCATTTCAATCTATGTTCAATCTCTCCACACTTCGCATGAGTAGCTAAATTCCTGAATAGGTTGAGAAGTACTTAGCTAGCATGACCTAAAATTTACATTTTATGTGATCATCTTATCTTATGTATACGTCATTCACCCTTTAGAGATACTTGAGAGAGTAGTCTAAAGTTAGAATCTAGACTTGAAAGAGTCATATAAGAATCTAGGTTTGAGAGAGTCAAATTAGAACCGTATAAGCAAGAAATAGAAACTTAGACATAACTTCTATCACTATTTACACATCGCATGCACCCTACAAGTAGGATATGATAGTATGCGGCTACCTTGTTTTATGTGTGCATCATTCATCTTCGCATAGACAAGAATAGAGGCTTAGACATAAGTTCTATCGACTTTTACGTATATATCGCATGCGTCCTAGAAATAGGATTTATGGCATTTGCATTGAGAGATGACGTTCTGTTATTTGTGTGTTGCATGATCGCATAACTGGTGCATAATCATTGGGAAGTGTTAGCTAAAACCCTTCTCAACCCGTCAACCAGTCATTAATACCAGAACAACTCTTGCTTCTATAACGACTATCCATCATTGATTTGGCCAAAAGATCATTAACTTACTTAGCAATCTCCCGTAAGTGTGACCCACCATTTTAGGCCCTAGAAGTCCGCCCCAAAAAGCCAATCCGAAGGGAAAAATACGATTGGGGCAAAACTGAAAGCGACCCTATCCATTTCTGGAGTTCACCTTGATCTTGACCAACTGCACAAAACCCATCTGAAGGGGGACGCTCAAAGGCGACACAAGGGAGTACAGAATGATCTCACGGTATGAACAATCTCCCGTAAGTGTGACCCACCATTTTAAGCCCTAGAAGTCCGCCCCAAAAAGCCAATCCAAAGGGAAAAATTCGATTGGGGTAATACTGAAAGCGACCCTATCCATTTCTGGAGTTCACCTTGATCTTGACCAACTGCACAAAACCCATCTGAAGGGGGATGCTCAAAGACGACACAAGGGAGTATAGAATGATCTCACGATATGAACCAATGATAGAGACCATAGGACGTGTTGACACACACCCTTCACTCACTTACTATAAATACTCTCTCCGTTCACCTTGATATTGACTCATGCAAACACCATTCGAAGGGGGATGCTCCCAGGGCACCACGAAGCCAAGCATGAATCTCACAATGTGATCATATAGGGAGAAACATGAGTGGAATCATAGACATATCAGATACATCTCTTCCTCCCACTGAGTATTTTATAACCTAGGGTTTAGTTTACTTAGAAAAAACACCGCTAAAGATTTTAACTAAGTGACTTTTAGGTTTTCCCAAGAGTAACTTTTACCTTGGATAGTTAAACAACTTTTTAAACAACTTTTATATTTCATGATGCATGCAAATGCTTTCAAGTAATTTCTTCATGCTCGATTATAACATTTATAATACATGATGCATGAATAATTGCACAACTTAAGGTGGGTTTTAAACTATATGTCAAAAACTTTGGCATATAAGCACCATACATCACATGTATAATAAATAAATGTTAATGAACCGGGTAAATTACCTTACAAAACAAAAAAAAATAAAGCTAACTATTACAAAAATAAGGAGTCTTTGGTTCAAACAAGCAAATCGGGTCTTGAACCGCTCGGGCGAAGCATCGTGTCTCCAACCATCGTGTACTAATCTCCTTGCGATTGTCTACACGATTAAATGAACGCTTCGTTCTACCGCTTTCCAACGCTCCCAGAGCTAAACGATCGTTTAACAAATACTACACGATCGTGTACCTTTTACTAAGTGATGAAGCTTGAGGTACACAATCGCTTAGCGCGCTCCGCACAACGCCGCCTTCTGTATTCGTCTAAACGACTACGATGCGAAAAAGCACCATCGCCTAAGTGATCGCTTAGCTAGTGCCTTCGTATCGTATACGCACGATCGCGTAGGTAGTAACTAAGCGATGAGGCTTGTTAACTACATAATCGTCTAGTGCGTGCCTTTTACTAAACGATGAACATCACATACTCCCACTAGGATCATCTACCTCCAATGCCTACACGATCGGGTAACCAATGCTACGCGCTAGAGTAAACAATTTACGACATCGCTTAGCATTAGCTAAACGATCATTTAGTAAATACTACACGATCATATAGAAAAATCTACACGATTGCTTAGATAAATCCTAACGATCGTTTACCTGAGGCTACACGATCCGACCAACGCTTGGTCTTATTCCTCGTTGAGAATCGCATCTCCATGCTTTGAAATTTCATCATGAACGACTCGGATAACTCAAAATCTTTGAATTACAGACTCGATTGCAAGTTAATTACACCCAAAAAACACAGGGGTCCTTACAAATTAACACTTTGTAATTGAAGAAAGCTTTAATTAAAGGCAATTAAACCTGAAACATTCATCAACTTCATCCATAAATGCACTTAATGATTAAATACAATTAAACCTGAAACATTCATTAAATTCATCCATAAATGCACTTAATGATTAAATACAAATGCAGAAACCCACCGAGACAGTAAAATGAAGTTCAAAACAGACTTGTAATTTGGAATATCAGACTAACCTGACTCTGATATCAATTGAATGAGATCGAACATGAAGATTTCCATAAGCAGTGGAAAGATCATTCCAAATTACAATCATGTATGAACTTTACAAATTACAGCCATAAACACAAACATATAGTTATGCATTCATTACAAAAATTACAGCATGATACAACAAAAATCAAGGAAAAATTTACACACATTTGTAGACTCATCGCCAAGGTCTTTGATCAACGCTCGAACACAGCAACCTTGAATGCTCGTCCAACACGACCACTACACAGCACGAACACCGCGCATTCAAACTTAGCGATCGCCTCGATCACGAACACCCCAACAGCATGGACAACCTCTACAGAACCTCAACGGTGTCGAGTTGAGTATGACACCACCAAGAAGGCTGCTTTGGTATTCTCGGTGTGAGAATCCAGAGGGTGGGCTCTGTGTGGACTTGGTTTGAGGCAGAAGGCAGAGGATTCAACAATCGTGTAAACGATTGAGAAAGTAGGAGAAGACTGAACCTGTCGTAGAGGTCGATGTCCAATCGTTTAGCAAAAGCTAAGTGATCGTCTAGCAAAAGCTAAGCGATCGTTTAGCTCATTGCTTAGCTTCATGTCTGTCGCCTACAAACACTACACGATCGTTTGACTCACTCCAAGTTTTCGCTTAGTAAATCCTATTTACTTGACAACTTCTGTGGGATTCTTTTCCGAGAGAGAAAATCTCAAAATCAATTTTTTCAACATTACTAAAATTAGGAAAACAATTTTCCTTTTATCTCACGGTTACCATGAAACCACCAATAACCTCCCACTCAATTGGTTATTAGAGAAAAATATTTAATTATCCAATAATTAATATTATTATAAATATAAATGATAACCAACTTATCATACTATATTTATAACCTATAGTTTTAATATTTCATCTCATGAAACATATAAACCATAGTTCTTTTTCTATTCCATGGTACTTAATGTAAATCTCACTTACATTAATCCTCCACTAGATGTATCTCATATACCATACGGATCATATCATATATAATCGAATTACCTCTTGTCAATTTGAACATTTCAAATCAACACCAAGAATTGATCCTCAACTGAATCCATTGAGCTACCAAGGGGTCCTTATGAACTTGTAGCTCGAAGCTCCAACAGTACGTGAATAACTGACTAAACTCTTTAGTCACGGGATCCACCATCCGTTAACTACCAAGCACTCCACTAAAGACCGACACTGAACTCTCCTTACCACAAATATATTATGTGTCTATCTTAACCAATCAGCAGTGCGACAACCCTTCACAGATTGTTCGTAAGTACAGCTGGGCCAATAACCGTTATGCCCTTGTAGTTACATCTAACTCCTTAAGTACTACTGATCCCTCTAATGAACATAAGTCATAGTTCTATTATGACTGAGTCCTCTCTTCCAAAGAAAAGTTGTGGCCACTATGTTCAAGTCTCGGAATCAGCCCTTAAGGGAGCAATCTCTCTACATATCCCTGCTTCAGGAAAGAAGTGAATTTCATCTTGTGGATTGAGTTTCCAGCTCCTAAATTAGACAAGTCCTCAAAAAGGTAAGCATGTTGAGTTGGCAATCTAGCCACTCTCACCCATACTAATCAAAGGACCACTCTCAAAGGCAGAAATTTCCAAAACACTCAGGATTGAGGTCATGTCACCTATGGTCGTTTAGGTGAGATATAAGTCTCTAGTATCAACGGCGTTATATACAGAGTCTAATCATCTCGTGATCTGGTCTTATACAAACTCTCTGTATAGAACACCCTCACTCGCACGTCTCCACATGAATGGTTAGGAACTACCATCTGTAGTAGTTTACAATACTTGCAAAGCTCTACAAAGTGGGTCCTATCCTTAGTGTCACAAGGATCAGGTATCCCACCTTAATCCTTATACTACAGACCTATTTAGGTTATCATTGATCCACTTGTATATCACATATATATGTTTAAGTTCACATAAGATAACTATGGATTTTTTTTATTGGACATGAGTAAATGTCATAATGAAATAACATTTATTTTATTCATCAAACAATGTGTATCATTACACACAACCCGACTCCGGGAGAATTAGGACACCAATCCCAACAATAGTAACTCTCATAAAGGTAATAAATGTCTTGCTTCTAATAGTTGTCTCTTTATTTCTAGACATGTTATTTTTTGTGAGATATATTTTCCATTTGCCACTTCATTTGTTAAATCTCACTCATCTTCAAATAACATTATAGTACCATAATCTAGATACTCATTATTCTGTTCCAGTTACTGATAACATTAACCATCTGAATTCTACTAATGTGTATCCTTTAGAGGCATATTTTATTCAAAATTCTCAAGGTTAGATGAGCTCTACAACTACTGAAGGAACATGTTCTCTAACTACTGTCCCTATTGAACCTATTTATGCTACTGACCAAGCTCCATTAGATTCAAAGGCTCCTACCATTCAAGCACCTTTGGCTTTTACTCATCTAATGATGACTCGAGGTAAGAGTGAAATTTTTAAACCCAAAGTTTAATTCCAAAGTTTACTTAGTTTATTATACTCAAATTGAACCATATGATGTTAAAGAAGTTTTAAAACACCCTCTTTGAAAACGTGCTATGGAAGAAGAATATCATATTCTTATGAAAAATAATACTTGGGATGTAGTTCCTCATTCTCATGATAAAAAGATCATTGGTTGTAAATGAGTTTTCAAAATAAAATGTAATTCTAATGGTACCATTGCTAGATACAAAGCACACTTGGTGGCTAAAGGGTTTCATCACACCCCTAGTATTGATTACACAAAATCATTTAGCCCTGTTGTTAAGGTTGTTACTAGTGCTTTATTAAAGCTTGCTCTAATGAAGGGTTTGTCTATTCGTCAACTTGATGTGAATATGCTTTTCTTCATGGGCTTCTTGCTGAAACTGTATTTATGGAGCAGACTTCTGGTTTTAAGATGTTTAGCAATATTCCGTTGGTTTGCGATCTCAAAAAGACTTTATATAAGCTTAAACAGGCTCCACATGCTTGGTATGAATGCTTGAGTTCTAGTTTGCATTTGCATGGCTTTCATACATCTAAAGCTAATACATCTTTACTGATATGATCATCCACTTCTTCATGTTGTTATGTTTTGATTTATGTTGATGTTATTATTTTCATGGGAGTTCTTCTACAAATATTGATTGCTTGATCAGTAATCTAAATAAAAATTTTGCTTTGAAAGACCTTAGCTCTCTTAGCTATTTCTTGGGTATTGAGGTTTCTTATCCTAAGGCAGGAGGTATATTCCAATCTCAATCAAAATATATTTTGAATTTACTACATCGTACAAAGATGAGTGATGCCAAACCTATCTCTATGTCCATGATAAGTGGTTCTATTCTTTCGGTTAGACAAGGACAATTATTTTATGATAATTTTTTTTATATCAAAGTATTTTTTGTGCCTGGTAGTATGCTATGATTACGCATCCTGAAATTTCTTATAATGTTAATAAAGGTAGTCAATTTATGCATTCTCCTACGGTGCTTCATTGGCAATTGGTAAAGAGAATTTTCAGATATCTTAAAGGTGGTGTTGATCATAGTTTACTTCTCAAAAACCCCCACACAAATTTAACTTTGACTGGATATCCTAATGCAGATTGGGCAATTGACCCTAATGATAGAAAATCCACCTCCGGATTTTGTGTATACTTTGAAGGTGATTTCATTACTTGGGGATTGAAAAAGCAATATATAATCTCACGATCGAGCACAAAAATTGAATACACGTGTCTTGCTTTGATTGCCACTAAACTTGTATGGATTCACTAGCTCGTAAATGATTTACATATTTCATCTTTTTCTCCTGTTCTCTAGTGTGATAATTTGAGTGTTGTTCATCTTAATATTATTTTGATTCTACATTATAAAACAAAACATGTTGAATGTGACATTTATTATGTTCAAGATCTTGTGTTTAAGAAACATATTTGTGTGCAACATTTTCCCACTTCCGAACAGATAACTGATGTTCTAACCAAACCTCTATCGACATCTACCTTTTTAAAACTCGAGAACAAGCTTCATATTGTTGCAGCTTCCACCATCGATTGAGGGGGGAGGGGGGATGTTACGACAACCGTTAATTATTATATTAAGGCAGCCCTTTTGCTTTTATTTTGATTGTTTTTTAACAAGCCCAAGGCCCATTGTATAATGGTCCCTTTCTTTGACTCCCTTTTAGAATGGTTATTAGAGTATTGATTCAGAGTTGGTGAGTTTAGCTTTTGCAAGAGTTTTTCTTCCCAGGTTTTTCTTATACAATGGTTGTGTATCTTCCATTCATATAATGAAAAATATAGGGTTTTCTCCTGCACTCTTGATTTCTTTTTTCCTGCTTCTTCTTTGCTTTGATTACCAAATCTAGACCAAAATCTCTATCATATGCAGAGTAGTCTTGATATGCATAGCAAAGCAATTTCTATCATATTATGCGTCGATTAATCCACAAACTCATAGCAAAGCAAATCTCTATGATCAACTAATCTAAAAAAATCATAAACTTTTCTAAAACTTTCATAGCAATTTGAAAATCTTATAGCACCTTTATAATCTATATAATTATGTATTTTTTGAAATCTCATAATATTAGCTAAATAATAAAAACATTTAATAAAATAAACCATTCACAATTAATGCATAGCATCACCTTTTTTTTTATTTTTTTGAAAAAATGCATAGCCTCTATTTATTTCACACCAATCATTAATTTTCATCAACTACGCCATCAATTTGTTATGGATTAAAACTTATAAGCCTGGCTACCATCCTTTTGCCTTCTTTCTCTCTACAATGACTTCTTACTTTCAATGTTAAAAATAGTATATTTCTCAATTCCACTATATATCTGTTTCTTCCTCTTCCAACCAAAAAACACTTTCCTTTCCTTAACCTATTTTATATTTCATTCCTTTATCTATTTCTCTTCAAAATTACCTTCTTTCTAAATTTGTTATAGATCTGACTTGAAACTGCGTATCATTACAAATTTGGGGTTTGAGTGTAGGTCTACTTCTTGGAGTCACTGAAATGAAAGAAAAAGATGGAGGGTCCGTAGTCAAGAACTGTGGTATCAATCTGGTGACAACCCGTTGGCCCAAGAACGAACACACGTGAATGAGAGATCCGAACGTGAGGGACTAAAGCTGAGTGAGGGAGGGAATGAGATCAGGAGAGGAGAAATCAGGGGGTGTTAACGAATGGGTAGAAAAATGAGGGAAAATATGGGGTTTTTTTCAATTACTAATTGATTGACACAAGTTAAACATAACCAATTCTAATTTTGTTCAATTTTCTTTATTTCAAAATTTTCATCCGCCAAATTATATAAAAAATAAATAACAATTGTTACGAGTGGCTCAAAAATGAGCTTTACATCAATTGTTAAACAAAAACACCTAGGGGGTGTTTGGCTCACCAACATGAGTTAAGTAGAGTTAGTATAATAGAACAACTCAATATTTGATCCACCAACTTTAAATATTGGTGGAATTGAGTTGGTATATTTTACCAACTCACCCCAACTCTACCTTCTGCCAATGTTTTCAATGGCACCACCTATCGACCCATACCGGTGAGTATCACTATCATACTCCAAGAACCAACTCTGGGATCCAACAACCACCTTTGATGACGACTCCGACGACCAATTTCAAACTCCAGTAACCACCTTTGATGACAATTTTGTGACTACCTTCGCACGACCAACTTCAGGCTCTAGCAACCACCTCCGATAACAAACTACAATGACCAAATCTGATGACCACCTTCATATGCTCCGACAACCACCTCCAACTACAAAATTTTACAAAAATCACCTTTGATGATCAACTTCGATGACTAACTTCGCAACTCCGATGACCAATTTCAGGCTTCGACAACCACCTCCGATGACAAACTCCGACAATCAACTCCAATACCACCTTTATGGAACCAACTTTGGGATCTAACAACGACCTATGAATACAAATTCCGGTGAAAATCATCTTTGATGATCAACTTCGATGACCACTATCGCGTAACTAACTCCGTAGTCCGAAAACCACCTCTGACAACCAACTTCAATACCACCTTCAGGCTCCAACAACCACTTCTGACTATATAAGACTAATGACTGTTAAAAATCATATTCGATAATCAATTTCTCGTAAAACCCTTGAACTATCACGAACTCTACAAACAAGAAGAAAAATTGAATACCGACTTCAAGAAAATCATAAATAAAAAAATATGAAGACACTACCACAAAGACTCCTCGGTATTCTCAGGGTGAGGATCCAGGAGTGGTGGGCTCTGACTATTTTGGTTTGGAGGTTGTTGAGTTTGAAGGAGGAAGAAGATTGAAGAATCTCTCTATCGTATAACAATGTTCTTAATCATTTAGTCTCAGTGTTTTTTTCGTGTAGATCTCACAAGAAGAAGAAGAAAAACTATTTTCTTCTTATTCTTTTTGTCATAGAAAACCAATGAACCACCCACTAAGGTGGTTAGAGAAAAAATAAGATTTATTATTTAAAATAATAAAATAATATAAATAAATATGATAACCAACGTATCATATTATATCTATAACCTATAGTTTTAATATTGTATCATATACAATATAAACTATAGTTTTTTTCCTCTATTTTATGGCATTTAATATAAATCATATCTATATTAAATTTAACAACTATGAATCTCATTCATATATTTCTTTCCTCTAATTAAACTATAATGTATCAAATACATTATAACAATTATATCATATATAATTGGATCAATTTGATTATATCATATATAATTAAATTCTCTCTTACTAATTTGAACAATTAAAATTAACCCAAAAACTAATTCTCAACTAAATCCTTTTGAGCTACCAAGGGGATCTTATGGACCTGTAGCTTAAAGCTCCAACGGTACGTGAATAATTAATTAACCTCTTTAATTACATTATCCACCATTCGTTTACTGTCAGGCACTCCACTAAAGACGACAGTTGCACTTTTCACACTATAGATATATTTTTGTGTCCATTGGATATAACCAATCAATAGTACGATGACCCTTCAAAAATTGCTCGTAAGTACAGTTGGGCCCAATTATCATTTTGCCCCTGTAGTTACATCTAACTCCTTAAGTACCATTGATTCCTCTAATGAACAATATATCATAGTCCCACTACGACAAAACCCATCTCGGGCCAGGGAGGGTTATTGGGGTTGATGTCCTAAAGTCCCGTGTCATGTAGTTTATAAAATGTTTGACCGAACGCTTGTGATGTATAATATATGATATTTTACTTCACTTCTTGTTTTTGCTTAGTTGTTTGTTTTATTTGCTTTACCACAAACTAATAAACCTAAAATCCCTAGTTATCTATATGTAACTTAAGCATGTATGTGGTGACATACAAGTGGATCATGTCTTAAATGATAACCAAAATGGTCTGTAGTATATGGATATAGGAGGGAAACCTTATCCTGGTAACGCTATGGATGCGACCCGCTTTGTGGAATGGTCACAAGTGTTGTGACTTGTCACAGATGGTCTAATCCTGATCATTCGTGTAGGGGACATGCGAGCGAGGGCGTCCTATACAAAGAGTTTGTATAAGACCTAACCACGAAGTGTTAACGTCTCGTTATATAACACCGTTTATGAGAGAGACTTCACTTCACTAAGATGACCATAGGTAACATGACCTCAATCCTGAGTGAGTTAGGAACTCTTACCATTGAGGGCGGTCCTTTGATTTGCATGGGTGCGAGTGGCCAGGTCGCCGACTCAAACCTACCACTTTGGGGATTCGTCTAATTTGGGAGCTTGGAACTCAGCTACACAAGATGGAATTCACTCCTTCCCCGAAGTACGGGCAAGTAGATAGATAGCTTCCTTAAGGGTTGATTCCAAGGCTTGAACAATGTGCCGCCACACACCTTCTCTTGGCCCGAGAGGTGTTCACACATAGTTGGACTATGTTGTATTGTTCATTAGAGGAATCGGTGGTACTTAAGGAGTAAGATGTAACTACAAGAGCAAAACGATAAATTGGCCCAGCTGTACTTACGAGCATCTGTGAAGGGTCATCGTACTCATTATTGGTTATATTCGATGGACACAGATTTATATCTGTGGTAAGAAGAATTTAGTTGTTGGTCTTTAGTGGAATGTCTGACAGTTAACGGATGGTGGATCTCGTGGCTAAAGAGTTTAGTCAGCTATTCACGTACCGTTGGAGCTTCGAGCCACAAGTCCATAAAGTCCCCTTGGTAGTTTAGATAAAGTCGAAAATCAGTTTTTGGGTCAGTTTGAAATGTTCAAATTGACAAGAGTGAGTTCAATTGTATATGATATAATTGAATTGGTTAATTATATATGAAATAATTGACTAAATATAGATATAAATATGATTTATCTTAAGGAGAGGAGAAATTACTATAGTAGATATGTGATATCAAACTATAGATTAAGATTATAATATGATTATATTCATTATTTATTTAAATAGGCGGTTATGAGATAATTGGCCAACAATTTCTCCTAAATCGTGCGAAAGTGGGAAGATTGATTTTGGTTATTGTAACTGAAGAATAAAATAACAATTGTTTTTATTTTGTAAAGTGTTCAGGAAATTCGCTCACAGTGTGAAAACTTCACGATCGCTTAGTTGAGAGCCTATACGATAGCACCATCACCTAAACGATTGCACATCCGCGTACTAAACGATTGAACGCGATTTCTAAACGATCGCTCACCTTCTCTAAATGATCGCTTAGTGCGTCGAGCTGATCTAAACAATCGCTTACTATTTATTAGACGATCGCTGAGTAAAACCTTTTTCCTAAACGACAAGCACCCGACTACACGATAGTCATCTACTATCTCCCACTTGCTTGTTCGTTCTACACGATCGTCCTTTCCTCCTTCCTTTACCAATTTCATCAAAGTCCACTCCTTGGATTCTCACTCCGAGAATACCAAGGGCTTCGAATGGTGGTGTCGTCCCCGATTGTTATTTGTTCATGCGCTGCCTTTCGTGTAGACGATCGTGGTGCTGCTTGGCGACTATTTGCTAGGCGATAAGAACCGTAGAGGAGTCGCTTCCGCTGGATTGAGTTCAAGTGAAGATTTTCCTCAACTAGTACGTATACTCAATCTATTGTATTTTAATTGTTAAAGCATGCCTATAATTAGTGTAACAATGCATATCTGTTTGTTAGAATTTGTGTATGGTAATTCGGTCACAAAGAAATTGGAAAAATTCAAACCCGCTCATGGATACTCTTGTTTAAGAGTTCCTTCAAGGGTGTGGCGCCACATTGTTCAAGACCCAGAATCAGCCCTTAAGGGAGCAATTTATCTACTTACCCCTGCTTCAAGGAATGATTGAATTCCATCTTGTGTAGCTGAGTTCCAAACTCCTCAATCAGACGAATCCCCAAAATAGGGGACGCTCCGAAGGTGACACGAGAGCATACAAAATGATCTCACGGTGCGAACCAATGATAGAGACCATAGGGCATGTTGACACACACCCTTCACCCACTTACTATAAATACTCTCTCTATTCACCTTCATATTGACTCATGCAAACACCATCCGAAGGGGGATGCATCTTAGGCACCACGAGGCTAAGCATAAATCTCACGGTGTGAACATACAAGGAGAAACGTGAGTAGAATCATAGACATATCTGATACGCCTCTTCCTCCCACTGAGTATTTTATAGCCTAGGGTTTAGCTTACTTAAAAAACACGGCTAAGGATTTTAACTAAGTGACTTTTAGGTTTTCCCAAGAGTAACATTTACCTTGGATAGTGAAACAACTTTTGATCATCATTCATTAAACTCTTTAACGGAGTCTTTGACCAAATTTTCGTATGATTGTTGAAAATCTATCTAATTCACCTTTCCAGGTAGGTTCCTAGATAGGGGTGTTACGTTTTCGTCAACTTAAGAACACCAGCCTATCTAGAACCTGCCCTAGACAAAAGTTCCCTTATAGATAGGTTTACAACAAATTTAATCGTTTGTTCCAACAAATTTAATCCTATTAAACCGATTTTAAAAGATTAATCTAGGTTGCTAAACTCTTTAGAACCATTTGAACTTAGGTCTTAAAAAACTTGAGTTCATCCTAAGTACGCATGCAACTCTGAATTATTGATTTTAGGTCTAATTTCCTTTATAACACTTATAAACGGAAACAACCATAATGCTAAGCTAACACATGCAAGGCATTCATAATTCTTATAAACAACCTAAGTGTCATGCTCAATGCATTGTCCATTTATTGCTAATTCTTTTTATATAACACTTATACAAAACAGCAATGAAACAAGCAAAACATGCTTCCATTCACCCTTAGACTATAACACTTATAAGAAAAGGATGATGCATGATAATGCTCAATGCATGCAAAATATAACTCTTATACTTCATGATGCATGCGCATGCTTTCAAGTAATTTTCTTCATGCAATATTATAACAATTATAATACATGATACATGATAATTACACAACCTAAGGTGGGTTTTAACTATATGAAAAACACTTTGACATATAAGTACCATACATCACATGTATAAACAACCAAAGTTGATGAACCGGGTGAAATTGCCTTAAAAACACAAAAGGAAAGCTAACTATTACAAAGACAAGGAGTCTCCGATTCAAATAGGTGAATCGGGTCTTGAACCGCTCGGACAAAGCATCGTTTCTCCAACCAACCATCGTGTATTAAGCACCCCGCGATCGTCTACATGATAAAAAAAACTCTTTGCTCTATCGCTTACCAGCACTCCCAAAGCTAAACGATCGTTGAGCATTTACTATACGATCGTCTAGAAAAATCCTAATGATCATTTAGCTATTACTATATGATCGTGTACCTTTACTAAGCGATGAAGCCTGAAGTACATGATTTCTTAGCGCGCTCCGCTCAATGCCTGTCTTCCGCGATCGTCTAAGTGACTACGATGTCGCGAAGCACCATCGCCTAAGCGATCGCTTAGATAGCGTCTCTGTATCGCATACGTGTGATTGCATAGGTAGTAACTAAACGATGAAGCTTGCTAACTACACGATCGAATAGCGCGCGCCTTCTACTAAATGATGAGCATCGCATGCTCCCACTACGATCGTTTACCTTCAGTGCCTATGCGATCGCGCAACTAACGCCACGCGATATGGTAAACAATTTACCCCATCGCTTAGCATTAGCTAAATGATCGTTTAGAAGATACAACACGATCGTCTAGAACAACTACTGAACGATCGCTTAGTAAAATCCCTTCGATCATTTACTTGAGGCTACACGATCCGACCAACGCTTGGTCTTCTTCTTCATTGAGAACTGCATCGCCATGCGCTGAAGCTTCATCACGAACGACTCGAAAACTCAATCTTTTTTAATTACAGACTCAATTGCGATGTTAATTTCTCCCAAAAACATAGGGGCCCTTACAATTAACACTTTGTAATACCGAAAGCTTTAACAAAAAGGCAATTTAAACCCGAAACGTTCATCAATTCATCCACAAATGTCGAAAATGGTTAACCATAAATGCAGAAACCCACCGCGACTGAAAAATGTGTTCAATTCATATCTGTAATTTGGAATATCAGATAACCTGGCTCTGAGACCAATTGAAGGAAATCGGATTTGAGATTTCCATGATCAGCGGAACAAGATTGTTCCAAATCACAATCATAAATGAACATAACATTTACAGTCGACTTTAAACAAGCGGTTATACAATTCATACAGAAATTACAACATGAAAAACTCTAATGAACAAAGAGACAAACTCTACGAACATTTGAAGATGCGTCTCCACGCTCCGTTGTGCACGACCGCTCGAACAACAGCAACCTCGAACACTTATCTACACGACCAAAACACCGCAACAAACACAGCACGAACACTTCGCACTCGGTCACGAACTTCTAACGATCGCCTCGGTCATGAACTCCTCAGAAACAGCATGAACGACCTCTAGAAAACCTCGACGGTGTCTATTTGAGTTTGACACCACCAACAAGGCTACCTTTGTATTCTCAGTGTGAGAATCCAGAGGGTGGGCTCTGTTCGGACTTGGTATGAGGCAGACAAAGGAGGAAACACCGATTGTGTACACAACTGGGCAAGTGGGAGATGGCGGGGACCTATCGTATAGGTTGATGTTCAATTGTTTAGATAAAGGTAAGCGATCATCTAGCAAAAGTAATGCGATCGTTTAGCTCATCATTTAGCTCAGTCTATCACCTACAGACTCTACACGATCGTTTACTTCTGGTAAGCGATCATTTAGCAAAACTATGCAATCGTTTAGTAAATACTGCACGATCGTTTAGCTCGCCCAGCTATCGTTTAGTAAATCCGTATTTACTTGACGACTACCATGAGTTTCTTTTGCGCGAGAGAGAAAACTCAAACTTTTTTCGAAAAACTTTTCAACGTTTGTAAATCATCTTTTTGAAATAGGAAAACCAATTTCCTTTTAAAGTCATGGTTACCATGAATCCAATAACCACCCACTAATTTGGTTATTAAAGAAAAATAATTAATTATCCAATAATTAATATTATAATAAATATAAATGATAACCAACTTATCATACTATATTTATAACCTATAGTTTTAATATTTCATCTCATGAAACATATAAAGCATAGTTCTTTTTCTATTCCATGGTACTTAATGTAAATCTCATTTACATCAATCCTCTACTAGATGTATCTCATACATCATACTAATTATATCATATATAATCAAAATATCTCTTGTCAATTTGAACATTTCAAATCAACACAAGGAACTGATCCTCAACTGCATTCATTGAGCTACCAAGGGGACCTCATGGACCTGTAGCTCGAAGCTCCAATAGTACGTGAATAACTGACTAAACTCTTTAGTCATGGGATCCACCAAAACTCTTTGTATAGGACACCCCCGCTCGTACGTCACATGAATGGTTACGATCAACCATCTATAGTAGTTTACAATACTTGCAAACCTCTATAAAGCAGGCCATATCCGTAGTGTCACTAAAATCAGGTATCCCACCTTAATCCTTATACTACAAACCTAGTTAGGTTATCACTTAAGGCATGGTCCACTTGTACATCACATATACATGTTTAAGTTCACATAAGATAACCAAGGAGCTTTGTTTATTGGATATGAGTAAATGCCAGAATTAAATAACAATTATTTTATTCATTGAACAATGTGTAACAAGACTCCGGAAGAATTAGGACACCAATCCCAACATCATAGATGAGTCCAGTCAGATAAGCTTTACTCTAGAAACTCTTCCTAATAATTTCCTACAATTCTGCAGCAATGTTATAATGAACAAAAATATAATACAACCTTACCACCTTTTCTCAATGAGTTGCAGACTTTCCAGTCCTCAATGAAAGTCAAATGACAGCACGAGGAGGCAAATGTTGCTAGTTCCTCAAAAAAAATTCATAGGGGTTCTACCTCTGGTACTAAGTCTGCACCTTCTTCCTCTAGCATAAAGAAACGAAAGAAGAAGAAAGGTGGAAAGGGAAATAAAGTTATCCCTGCGATTGTTGCTTTCTAAAAGGGCGAAAAGGCCAAGGTTGCAAAGGGAACCTATTTTCATTGCGACCAGGATGGGCATTGGAAAAGAAACATCCCAAAATATTTGGCTAAGAAGAAGAAAAAAGAAGGTAAATATTATTTACTTGTTTTAGAAACTTGTTTAGTGGAAAATAAAGATACTGCCTAGTTACTTGATTCAGGGGCCACTAGACACGTTTGTTCTTCTTTACAGGAAACTAGATTCTGGTAGCTGCTTGAGGCTGAAGACATGACTTTGCAAGTTGGGACAGGGCAGGTCATCTCAATAGTTGCAGTTGGGAGCTTTGAGTTATTTTTCAATTCTAAATTTAAATTGTTAGACAATATATATTTTGTTCCTCATTTTAAGAGGAATTTTATTTCTATATCTAATTTATTGGGACACTCACATAATATCATTCATTTTAGATAAAGCTTTTATTTTGAAAAATGGTATTGACATCTGTTCAACAACAAACAGAAACAATTTATATGTATTAAAGTCATTAGAATAAAAAATTCTTCATAATATTGAAATATTCAACACTGCAACAACATAAAATAAAAGACTAAAACTTTCTCCAAAAGAAATTATCCACCTTTGGCATCTAAGACTGGATCACAAAATCTCAATAGGATTGAGAGGTTGGTTAAAAGTGGACTTCTAAAAGAGTTAGAAGAACATTTTTTTACCTGTATGTAAATCTTGTCTAGAAGGAAAAATGACAAAATGACCTTTTACTAGAAAAGGTTATAGAGTCAAAGAGTCTTTAGAATTTGTACATTCAGACCTTTGTGGTCCGATGAATGTTAAGGCAAAAGAAAGATATGAATACTTCATTGCTTTTACAAATGATTATTCTAGATATGGGTATGTTTACCTAATGCAACATAAGTCAGATATACTTGAAAAGTTCAAGGAGTACAAGGCTAAAGTTAAAAATTGATTGGGTAAAAATATAAAAAAACATCGATTTGATCAAGGTGGACAGTATTTAGATACAGGATTCTAGAACTATTTGATAGAATATGGGATCACATCTCAACTTTCAACAACTGGCAAACCTCAACAAAATGGTGTATCAAAGAGGAGAAACAAAACTCTATTAGACATGGTTCGATCAATGATGAGTTATGCTTATTTACCTAACTCATTCTAGGGTGGGGAGACTGAAGCTTATCTTTTGAACCAAGTTCCATCAAAATGTGTTTTTGAAACACGTTTTAAATTATGGAGAGGTCGTAAAAATAGTTTATGACAACTTAGGATTTGGGGGTGTTCGGCTCATGTGCTAGTGGCCAACCCAAAGAAATTGGAACTATGTTTGATATTATGTCTCTTTGTAGGCTACTCCAAAAAAAACGAGAGGTTGTCTCTTTTATGATCCAAAAGAGAATAAAGTATTTGTATCAAAAAAATGCAACTTTTTTGGAGGAAGACCACGTTAGGGAGCACAAACCAATAAGTAAAATTGTATTGAATGAGCTTTCCAACGAAACTAATGAAACTTCAACAAGATTTGTTGAAGAAGCAAGCACTTCAAGAAGAATTGTTGATGTTGCTGAAGGAAATCGAATCCGAGGATTTCCATGAGCAGCGGAATAGATCATTCCAAATTACAATCATGTATGAACATTACAATTACAGCCATATACAGAAACAAATAGTTATACAATCAATATAGAAATTACAGCATGAACAACAAGAAATCAAGGAGAAAAGCTATGAACATTTGTCGACTCGTCTCCATGCTCCTTGCTCACAAACGCTCGAGCACAGCAACCTCGAACGCTCAAACAACATGACCACTCCATAGCACAAACACCGCGTACTCGTCCTCTGCGATTGCCTCGAGCACCCCAGCAACACAAACAGCCTCTACAGGACCTTGACGGTGTCGAGTTGAGTATGACACCATCAACAAGGTTACCTTGGTATTCTCGATGTGAGAATCTAGAGGGTGGGCTCTGTGTGGATTTGTTATGAGGAAAATGAAGGAGGAAGCACCAATCGTGTACATGATTGGACAAGTGGGAGATGGCTGAGACCTATCCTATAGGTCAATGCTCAATTGTTTAGCAAAAGCTAAGCAATCGTCTAGCAAAAGCTAAGCGATCGTTTAGCTCATTGTTTAGCTCAGTGTCTGTTGTTTACAAAACACTACACGATTGTTTACTAAATCAAGTTTTCGCTTAGTAAATCTATATTTACTTGACAAGCTTCATTCCGTGAGATGTTTTTTCCGAGAGAAATCTCGAAAAACAACTTTTTCCAAAAAACTTACTAAAATTAGGAAATCTCAAAAACAATTGGTTGTACCATAGCTGAAAGAGGTTCTGCACAAGGAGTTCATCAAATGGTTCGACACTGGAGTTATCTACCCAATCATTTTACAGTTCATGGGTCAGTCTTGTCCAATATGTGCCTAAGAAAGGGGGCATCACTGTGGTGGCCAACGAGAAAAATGAATTGATCCATACAAGGACTGTAAAAGGGTGGCGTGTCTGCATGGATTACCGTAAGCTAAACGAAGCCATAAAGAAAGACTATTTTTCGTTACCGTTCATTGACTAGATGCTGGATAGGTTGGCAGGAAAGAAGTATTATTGTTTCCTTGACATATATTCTGGCTATAACCAGATCACGATAGTAACAGAAGATCAGAACAAAATAACGTTCAGGTGCCCCTATGGTACTTTCGCATTCGGGAGGATGCCATTTGGCCTGTGCAATGCTCACGCAACATTCCAATGATGCATGATGGCAATAGTTTCAAATTTTTCCGAAAGAACTATAGAAGTCTTTATGGACGATTTCTCTGTGCATGGAGGGTCATTTCAAATTTGTCTGCAGAATTTGGAGAAAGTGTTGGAGCATTGTAAGGCTGGTGCTTAACTGGGAGAAATGTCACTTTATGGTAACCGAAGGAATCATCTTGGGACATATGATATTTAAGCATGGATTGGAAGTTGACAAAGCTAAGGTTGAGCTTATTGCTAAGCACCTAACGCCCACATTAGTAAAGAACGTAAGAAGTTTTATGGAACGGCTTGTTTTTACAGAAGATTTATAAAAAAAAAAACTTCTCACAAATTTCAAGGTCCCTCTACAAATTACTAAAGATTGATAGGCCATTTGTGTTTGATCGAGAGTTTGAAAAAGCATTTGAAGAAGATAAAAGAAGCACTAATAACAAAACCTATTATGGCAGAACTAGATTGGTCGTTGCAATTCTAGTTGATGTGTGATGCTAGTGACTACGCAATCAGAGTAGTGTTAGCAGAAAAGAAAGATAAGGTCATTCATCTAATCTATTATGCAAACAAGACGATGATTAAAGCTCAAGAGAACTATACTGCCACAGAAAAAGAACTCTTAGCAGTGGTATTTGGTTTTGAGAAGTTTCGGTCCTTCTTGTTTGGGACTAAAGTCGTCATCCACACTGACCATTCAGCATTAAAGTACCTGTGCACAAAGAAGGATGCTAAGACAAGGTTAATTAGACGGGTACTACTCCTACAAGAATTTGACTTAGAAATATTGGATAGAAAAGGGATGGAGAATCAGGTTTCCAATCACTTATCAAAATTGAAAAGAAAGGCAGATAAGTCAGATAAAATTCAAGACGCTTTTATCGATGAGCGGTTGTTGGCTGCCCACAATGCTTCGTGGTATGCGGACATGCTAACTACCTAGATGGTGGGATTTTCCCACCTGAATCCAGAAACCGAAGGTCGAGAAAAATCTTTCATGATCTCAAACAGCATGTGGGGGCAAGCCAAAACGAAAGTAAATCACCAGAATCAATGCATAAATAAATGACCGCAACTCCACTGCAAATTGGTATGAGTTTAGTCTGAGGAATAGTGCATTGCTCGTAGTTGGATGTCCGCATGACACCCATGGGGGCAAGCCAAAACGAAGGCAAGGCACTCGGATCAGCACAAGGTCAGAAAAAATAGCAATGAAGAAATTTTTTTGTGCAAGGATAAATCATTTAACACCATGGAAAATTTTCTTTTTGAAATAGATCATACGATGTTCCGAAATTCAGTAATCTCCTTTTGAAAGTTAAGCTTGCAATCCCTAAGTCTTAGAAATATTTTAGGAAGAGATTTGAATAAGACTTAAGAAAATTCTAACATATAGGTTATGAACGAAGTATCCTTGAGAAATCTAGGAAAGAAAACTTTGCGGTTAACTTGCTAAAGGAATCTTTAGCATATGCTTGAGGATAAGCATTGTTCAAATTTGAGGGTGTGATAACGGGCAGAAATACATGTTATCATAATGCTAAGTTCTTAAACAATGTTGGATTGCATTGATAGAATATGTCAAATTGCGTCCATTAAGCATAAATTCTATAATATTGCGGTCGCATGCGTCCAATGCATTAGAGCAGTTGATCTTTATATTTTTGTGCAGAATAATGCATTAACGCAATGCAAAGAATGCGATCATAGGAATACATTAGTCGAACGCAACTTCACCGTAAGACTTTGCGTTGATCGTGCTCGCAAACATTCACCCAAGAAGAATCACTGCAACATGGTGGGCGCATCCGGACGAAAGGAAAATTAAGATCGATGGGACAGAAAGCTGATGGCAGTCGGATCCAAATTAAGTTGACAGCCGATAACGGTCACAAAGTGCATCTAGCTTTATCGGTGACAATTATCCGACGCATCAGTCAAGAATTAAAGTTGTCACATCTATACATTTAGGAAAGAGAAGCTGCCTTTCACCTTTGATGTCCTATAAATATCAAGTGCATTCTTCAGAAAAGGGGTTAAGCAGTCGATTACTTCACATCACTTTATAAGTTCACACCTCTATTCATAGTTTTCTTTTCCATTTTTACAGCGGAGCTAGAGAAGAGTGGTGATGTCGGAGATCGTCCAAGGCGGCTCGAGAGAGAACCTTGAGGCATAAGAGCAGAGAGCGTGTTGACTCTCGCGAAAGCGAGAATATCTTTAGAGCACGAGTAGAACAGTATAACGCCTGGTGGCAAGAAATTGCTCCAGGCTCTTTACTATACTTGCATTGTTATTCTGTACTTCATCTTATATCTATTCAATGGAAGTTTTATTTCTACATCTGTTCACTCTCTTAATACGCAAGAGTAGCTAAACTGGTTGAATGGGTTGAGAGGAACTAAGCTAACATGATCTAAGAAGTTCATTGCTTGCAATTGTCTTGTTTTATGTTGTGAAAATTACCCCTTTAGAGTTACTCGAGAGAGAATCTAAAGAAAGAACCTAATGTCTCGAGAGAGCTAGGTTAGAATCTGGTCTCGAAAGAGCAAGATTAGACTTGCATAAACAAGAGATAGAGACTTCGAGATAAGCTCTGTTTGTCAACTTGCATCGCATGAATCCTAAGAAAAGGAATGATATTATGTGGTTGAATATTTGTGTGAATGTCATGTTGTCATCGCATAAATAGAGATAGAGGTTTATGTGTAAACCCTATAGACTTATCGCATATTTATCGCATGCATTCTAGCCTTAGAAGCCGTGGCATTCACGCCGAGAGGTGGTTTACTATTGAATGCATGTTGGGTGGTTGAAACCCTTCTCAACCCGTTCACCGCATATTCATCGTATTTCCCGTTTACCAACTCTTTTCAAACTCTGCCACATTTATTATTATTTTCATCAATGCAACAACCACCCAACACTTGTTTATTTCACGTGTTACTGCAAGTTTTCATAAAAATCTCCAACGCAACTATTTTCACAAGTCCCTGTATTCGACCCTGAACTTACCAAGAAACTCAGAGGAATTTACACTTGGATTCTGCTGGGGAAACTTGAGTGCACAACGTTATCCATCAACACATACCATCCATATTTTCTACACCTCATAAATTTAAGCATCAGTTACCCAAGCTCTCAAATAGAGAAATCAAGAGTATTCTCGAGAAGTCAGTAGATCCATCAAGAAAAGGCTAGTTACAGAGGATTGATGAGGCGCTTTGGGCTCACCGAACAACTTTCAAGGCTTCGTTGGGTATGTCACCCATGTCGAATCATATTTGAAAAAGCATGTCACTTGCCATTAGAGTTAGAGCACAAGGCCTACTGGGGAATTAAGAAGTTGAACCTGAATCTGGGACAAGTAAAAGACAAGAGGATGTTACAGTTAAATAAACTGAAGGAACTGGGTTATCAAGCTTATGAAAACACCAAGTTAAGTAAAGCAAGAATAAAAAGGTACCATGACCTAAGGATCAAGCCAAAGTTCGAGGAGGGCCAGCGGGTTTTGCTATTCAATTCTCGGTTGAGACTCTTTTCAGGGAAACTGAAATCCAGATTGTTGGGACCATTCACAATCCATAAAATATTCTCACATGGTGTTATGGAACTGCAAGACAATGATCACATCTTCAAAGTCAATGGATAAAGAGTGAAAGCGTATTGGGGAGAGATGGTAAATAAAGGGAGGGTTTTTATATCCCTTGTTGAATTGGAATGAATATAAGCCCCAATATATAGGTACGTTATTTTTATTCTATTAAGAATATACAAAAGGAGGCAAGTACTGAGTCTACATCTAATCCATGAATAAACTCTATCTAGGTGGGTTTTATCTAAGGAAGAGGTATTTAAGATGACCATAGAGAACAATCAAATTGGAAACCTACGTAGAAGTTCATTCAATTGGATGAAATTTCTAAACTCTTTACTTAGTATGCAGACCAAAGGAGATAGCCACTGCGCCCACATCAAAGAAGTGATGTGGTTGCAATAGTGGGTGAAAAAAGAATAGGGTGACGTCACTTCAGTTGAGTGAGCCAGACCTACCTATAAATAGAATGGCTTAACTCCATTTATTCCACACCTGCCTTTTGATCTACCCAAAGGAGTTCACTCTCTCAATCGCTGGTTGTTCTCCCAACTTCATCCAAGTGCCCCTTCTTTTTTCTCCAATTCTCCACTCTCTCAACAGTGGAGAAGCCCACTAAAGCAACCTTGAAGGATCTATTGCAATATAAAGAACACATGCAATACCGAAAACGAAGATCGATAACATTCTAACTAAGTAAAAACAACAATAAGCATGCATTAAGGGTTAGAAATTACAACCTTTGTAGAAGCCATTGCAATCTTCCTCTTCCAAGCTCGATTAACACCACCAACAATAAATTCTCGTTATTCTCCAGTTGAAGAACACGGTTGTGGGACGTTTTGTTAGTGAAAACAAGAGAATTTCACTTTAGCAAAAGGAGAGTAAAGAGATTTTGGTAGAAGAGTTTAGGTCAAAGGTCAAAGAAGCATTAGCTTTTTACAAAATTCAAAAATCAAACTATTTATAGACAAATTACATGAAAAATCTTATATTGCATGTCTTCCACCTCAAACTCCACTAGTATGTAATATTTAGATGTCAAGCTTGGAAAGTGTCACTTCAAAGTCCACTTAATTAGTAGAAAAATCCAACAATTGGATTTTTTCACTAATTAATTTAAAAAATCAATAAATCAATTTTTATGGAAAAAAAACATTTTTATAATTTAGAAAATATTTTTAAAAAAAATTTAATATCACATATTATTTTTTTTTTTTTTTTTGACACCTAAATTTGATTAAGCATACTAATCAAGTTTAAAAAACACTTTCATGCTAATGTTCAAGAATACTCTAAAACATAATTAATTAATAAATAAATTATTTAATTGTAAATTAGATCTCATATAAAATATAATTTTCCCTTACATTTCAAATTCTTACTTCACCAAGTTCTTCAATTTTGTCCATAGTGAGCTAGCAAGGAGACTCGATGGACCTACAGATTATGGGCTCCAATAATCCGAGACTAATCGGTCAAACTCTTTAACCTAGTTAATCAACATTCATTAACTAATAGAACTGTCCACTATATTATGTGTCCATTTGATATAACCGTCATCGATAAGTTGATCCTCACAAGTTGTTCATAACCTCAGCGAGGTCAAATATCAAAAATGGGTACGAGTGAATATCCTTGAAATGGGAGGCATATTGAGCAGCGAATAAACAAGAGTTCATAGATAGCTCAGAATCCAGATTCAGCCCCTGATGGCCCCAGTATTCCCTTGCATCCCCTGCGACCATGCATCCTAGGAAAATTCCCAGGAGGTAGCCACCGAAAAGGAAGGTGCACCTTGTTGATATAGGTAGTAACTTTCAATTCATTTTAGTCTTTCTTAACCATACTTTCATGTCCTCAAAATCCCTCTCATTCGGATGTGATATCGGTTCATTCATGTACCCCTCTTGAACTCGGGTTGTTGCACTACATGAACGAACTGATCACATCGTTTATGATACTTTACAACATATGTAACAATCATAAAGTGGGTCGTATTCAATAGTATCTCCAGAAATAGGTAGCTAACCTAATCCAAGTACTATAGACGATTTAGGCTATTTTACTCGAACTTGATCTAGTTTATGTCTCCACATAAAGTCCAAGTATTCATAACAATAGCCAAGGGTTCGTAGTTCAATAGATTTAGAGTTATTAAACAATCAACATCATTTGTCTGAATAAACTTCAAATATATTTACTGTTTACAAAACTACGAATTCTAGGATGTACAACCCAAGAAACCCTCACTAGGACTAAAACTCCTAATGGGTTACAAAAAAGTTGAGTGTTGTGAGAGAAAACTAAATACAATAAACTAGAGCATCCCATACCCACAATTTCTCCCACTTGCCCTATTTATTCTACCCGTAGTCCTAAACACTTCAGGTGACCCTCGAAAATCTTAGCCGGGAGGACCTTTGTAAACATATCAGAAATATTGTCCTTAGGCTTGTCTCACAATAACGTCTCTTCTTAGCACGATCTCTCTGATGAGATGATATTTACGCTCAATATGTTTTCCGTTCTTATGGCTTCTAGCTTCTTTGGAGTTTGTTATTGCCCCACTGTTATCACAATACAAAGTGATTGGCAGACGCATATCTAAAACAACTTCCAAACATTTAGGAACTTCCTAATTCATACTGCTTCTTTGGCCGCTTCACATGCAACAATATATTCTACTTCCGTTGTAGAGTCTACAATGTAGCTCTGCTTAATACTTCTCCATACTACTGCTCCTCCATTTAGAATGAACACCGATCCCGAAGTAGATCTCCTAGAGTCTATACCGGTTTGAAAATTGGAGTCAGTACATCCCGTAAGGATCAAATCCTTATTTTCATATACGAGCACGTAGTTTCTCATTCTCCTAAGATATTTGAGGATATTCTTAACAGCTATCTAATGTTCATAACCAGGATTGGACTGATACCTACTAAAAATCCCTACTGCAAAGCATATGTTTCAATGAGTACATAACGTTGCATACATCAGACTTTCGAATGCTATTGCATAGGGAATCTGTCTCATATCCTCAACTTCTTGAGGTGTCTTAGGACATTGTTTCCTTGACAAGTGTATTCCATTCCTAAAAGGTAAAAGACCTATTTTGGAATTCTGCATCTTAAACCTAGACAACACCTTGTCTATATAAGATCTTTGAGACATGGCTAGCGTTCAGCTCTTTCGGTTTTGAACTATTTGAACCCCAAGAACATATTGCGCCTCTACCAGATCTTTCATCTGAAATTGGGTTGCTAGTCAATTTTTAATGTCAATTAGGTATCCTACATTATTCCCAATAAGTAGGATATCATCTACATACAAAACTAGAAATTGTATAGTGGAGTTGATGATCTTTTTGTATACACACAGCTCATCAACGTTCTGTTCAAAGCCATAAGATTTGATAGCAGTATCAAATCTTATATTCCAGGATCTGGATGCTTGTTTCAATCCATAAATAGATCTCTTCAGTTTGTAACCTTTTTTCTCCTAGTCTTATTCAATGAACCCTTCTGGTTGGACCATATAAACACTCTCTTTAAGATCTCCATTTAGAAAGGTAGTCATGACATCCATTTTCCAAATTTCATAATTATTAAGAGTGGCAATGGACAAGAGTATCCTGATTGATATGATCATAGCAACAGAGTGAGAAGGTTTCTTCATAGTCCACCCCTTCAACCTGGGTATAACCCTTTGCTACTAACCGGGCTTTATAAGTCTACACCTTCCCCGTATGGTCTCTTTTACGCTTGTAGATCCACTTACAATCGATAGATTTTACCTCATCGGGTTTATCTACAAGTTTCTAGACTGAATTAAAGTACATAGACTCTATTTCAATGTCCATGGCCTTGATCCACTGATCTTGATCAACATCATTCATTGCCTGTTTATATGTTAATGGATCCTCTAAGCCATCATCAAATATGTTGACTTCGATTTCAGTTAAACCCATATAGTGGTTAGGCTGTCTTACAACCCTACCACTACGTCAAGGCTCTCTTAACTCTTGAGTAGAATGTGATGGACCAGACGTCCTTGATTTGTCTACAACTTTTGTTGAAGAGCAAGGGCAACCAACAACTTTTGTTGATTCATCTATAGCATTATTTGAAATCTCTTCCATTACTAGTTTACTGTGGGGTTTATGATCTCAAATGTGGTCTTCTTCTAGGAACTAGGAATGTGAAGTTTGTCGATACAATTACCATATCATCTTGAGGATCATAAAACTGTCCACCTCCCGTTTCTTTAGGGTAACCTATAAACATGCATAATTTTGAACGATGTTCCTATTTCTTAGGATTTTGCACCAACACGTGTGTCAAGCAATCCCAGATCCATAAATGACGTAAACTAGCTTTACGTCCTATCCATAATTCATAAGGTATTTCTGAAACACTCTTAGAGGGAATGTTATTCAAAATGTAAGCTACAGTCTCTACTGCATACCTCCATAACGAGTTAGGCAACTGAGCATAACTCATCATGGACCGAACCGTGTCCAACAAGGTTCTGTTTCTTCGTTCAGATTCACTATTCTGCTGAGGCATTCCCAGTGTAGAGAGTCTTGATTGAATCCTGTGTTCTATCATATAGTCCTGGAATTTCAAGTTCAAATACTCCCCACCACGATCTGATCAAAGTGTCTTAATAGATTTACTTACTTGGTTCTCAACCTCGCTCTTGAAATCCTTGAAAATTTCAAGAGCTTCAGACTTAAAATGAATTAGGTAAATGTAACCGTACCTCGAATAATTATCTATAAAGCTAATGAAACATTCATAATCTCCCCGTGCTTTAACACTCATCGGCCCATAGAGGTCCGAACGCACGAGCTCTAAGGTTTCTTTGGCTCAAAGACCTTTTTCAGAAAAAGATCTTTTTATCATTTTTCCTGAGACATGACTCACATGGCAGTAAAGAGACATCATCTAACTTTTTTAGAAGTCCACTCTTAGCCAATCTCTCAATCCTATTGAGATTAATATGGCCAAGCTTCAAGCGCCAAAGATACGTACTTTGAGAAATGTTTAACCTTTTTCTTTGAGTTTCAGCTGTTTTAAACATTTCTGTGTTATATATAGCTTCCACTTCAAATTGTTTTAACTTATATAATTTACATTTTACATCTGCAGAATAGATTTGTATACCTCTTTTTATAATGAACGCTTCATTAAGACAAAAATTTACATCGTACAAATCTTTCAACAATCAGGAAATAGATATCAAATTTCTTTTATAAGAAGGTACATAAAGAACATTTTCTAAATACAGATATCTATTTTCAAAAGTTAACTTAATAGTTCTCATTGCTTTTGCTGAGATACGCTCCTCAGATCCAACCCCAAGAGTAATCTCATCTTCTTCGAGTTGCCTCCAGGAACTAGTTTCCTGATAAGAAAAACATACATGATTAGTCGCCCCTGAATCCAATATTCAGGTAGAATCTTCATTCTCCACTATACATGTCTCAATAACTAGTAAATCTAATTTACCTTGTCTTGCTTTTTCAGCTTTCTTCTCAGTAAGATATTTAGGGAAATTTCTTTTCCAATGCCCATTTTTGTTGCAATGGAAACATTTTCCTTTGGCAACTTTCTAGAGCTGTTACACGCGTCATGCCACGTCTCGCAGGTTTGGCACCACTTCGGGTCAGGTCTTCAGGTCTGGACTGGGTCTGGGAGTTACTTCCGAGTTTGTGAGCTTTTCTTCACGAAATTGAAGTTGTCCTCTTACCCCAAAATCGAGCAATTATAGCTTAATAACAACTCTAATGACTCTAAAAAATTTACAGACCCTTTACCACACATTAAAGCTCATATACATGTGAGCAATTACAAATTTCAACAAGAAATTAAAAGAAAACTAATGTCAAAACCGTAATGTATCTAGTTTGTCAACCAGACATTCAATCAATAAATTATAATTAAAAGAAAAACACCCACCAATATGCAATAGGACGTTGTAAGCATGCTTTGATACCAATTGTTGGAATATAAAGAACACATGCAGTGGCGAAAGCGAAGATTGATAACATTCTAGTTACATAAAAACAAGAATAAGCATGTATAAAGGGCTAAAAATTACAACCTTTATAGAATCCACCGCATTCTTCCTCCCCTGAGCTCGATCGCCACCACCAACGTTAAATGCTCGCTATTCTTCGGTTGAAGAACATGATTGTGGGACCGTTTTGTTAGTGAAAACAAGGGATTTAACTTTAGTAAAGGAAGAGTAAGAGATTTTGGTGGAAGAGTTTAGGTCAAAGGTCAAAGAAGCATTAGTTTTTTACAAAATTTAAAAAAAAAAACCAAATTATTTATAGACAAATTATATGCAAAATCCTATCTTGCATGTCTTCCACCTCAAACTCCACTAGTGTGTAATCTTTAGATGTCAAGCTTGGGAAGTGCCCCTTCAAAGTCCACCTAGTTAATGAGAAAATCCAACAATTGGATTTTTCCACTAACTAATTTAAAAATCAATAAATCAATTTTTATGAAAAAAATATTTTCAAAATTTAGAAAATGTTTTAAAAACAAATTTAATGTCACATATTAAATTATTTTTACACCTAAGTTTAATTAATCATATTAATCAAGTTTTTTTAAAAAAAAATCATGCTAATGTTCAAGAATATTCTAAAAAATAATCAATTAATAAATTAATTATTTAATTATAAATTATATCTCATATAAAATACAATTTTTCCTAAAGTTCGAATTTGAACATTTCAAATGCACGTTATTACAGTGCTAAGTTATAAAACAATGCAGGTTTGCGTTGATAAAAATATACAAGATTGCGTCCAAAAAATATTAAGCTCACAATATTGTAGTCGCATGCGTCCATCGCATTAAAATGGTTAACTTATGAATTTTTGTGCAGAATATGCATTCACGCAAGGTGGAAAATGCAATCCAAAGAAATCAACGATCGAGCGCATCAAAAGATTGAGTTACTGCAAGGCTATGTGGTGATTTGTGCTCATAAATATCTGCTCAAGAAGGTTGCCGCATAGAGCCGGCGCAACTTGGTGGGCGCATCTGGGTGAAAAGCATAATAAATCACGATGGGACATAAAGCTAATGATAGTCGATTCCGAATTAAGTTGACAAGTCTTTAATGAACTACTGTAGTAAATACACTCAACTTTTCGGTGACAAATATTTGGCGCATCAGACAGAGAATTAATGTCATCCCATCAGTGCAATCATACAAGAGAAGAAGCCTTTCACCCTAAAGCTCTATAAATACCAGAGGCCACCTTCAGTAAAGGAGTTCGTCTAGTTCGACAGTTAGATAATTTTCTCCATAGTTAGTAGTAGCCTTGTTCTTAGTTTTTCTTTTATTTAGAAGGCGGAAGCAAGGGAAGTGAGATTGTACTGAGAGATCGTTCCGGTGAACTTGGAAGAGTGTCGGAAGCGTCGAAATCAGAGAGAGGACCAACTTCTGCGGAAGCAGGAATATCTTTTGAGCAGAATAGAGTTAACGGTGTAAAAGCCTCGGGAAGCAAGGAATTGCTACCAGGCTCTCTATCCTTATCTTCCATTGTCATTTTGTACTCGGAACTTATCTATAGAAATGGAATTTACTTCTTTATATCTGTTCACTCTCTGTTTATTATGCATGAGTAGCTAAATCTGTCGAATGGGTTGAGAAGCACTTAGCTAGCATAACTGGGGATCTTCATTCTATGCGATTATCTTGTATTATGTATGCGTCATTCGTCCATTAGAGATACTCGAGAGGGTAGTCTAAGGATAGAATCTAGGCTCGGGAGAGTCAGATTAGAAACGCATAATCAAGAGATATGAGCTTAGGAATAAGCACTGTTCGCTATTAACGCATCACATGCATCCTAGAGATAGGTTATGATTGTATGCGGCTACCTTGTCTTTGTGTGCATCTTGCATCATCGCATAGGAAAGAAGTAGAGACTTAGGAATAAGCTCTATGGACATTATCGCATTCATCACATGCGTCCTAGAATTAGGAGTTACCGCATTTGAATTGGAAAATGATTTGTTGTCGCATGAGTGTAGCATGTTCGCATAGTTTGAACGCATTCTTGGGAAACGCTAGCTAAAGACCTTCTCAACCCTTCCTCCGCATACTCAATGTATCTGCCCATAATCAATCTTTTCTCAAATCCGCCGCATACTTTTTACATCGCAAACAACAACCCAACAACTCTTTGATTTATTCGTTACTGCAAAGTCATCTTAAAAATTATTACCGCATATTGTTTTCCTTAATCCCTGAGTTCAACCTTGGACTTAGCAGGAAACTCAGCAGGATTTATACTTGGGTTCTGCTAAGAAAACTTGTTGCACAAAGCATTTTCCATCACCGCAAATTCCTTCCATTATATCAGCTCATAAAATAACGCATCACCCAGCCATCTACCCGGTCTTATCCCTAAAATGGGAGGCATATTGAGCAGCGATGTTGAGCTTACCCTCACCTATGCAGATTAAGGGACAATCCCGAATAAACAAAAGTTCATAGACAGCTCAGAATTCAAATCAAGTTATCTAGGTGACCAAGAAGTGAAATTAATTAGTGCTAACAGTAAATGATGTTAATACGTAACAATGATTATTTCGTGGTTTGTCTTACACAATCTTATCGTGTAGAACACCCCCACTCACATATCTTCACATGAACGAACTGATCACATCATTTATGAAACTTTACAACATCTGTAACAATCATAAAGTGGGTTGTATTCAATAGTATCTCCAGAAATAGGTACCCAACCTAATCCAAGTACTATAAACGGTTTAGGCTATTTTAATCGAACTTAATCTAGTTTATATCTCAACATAAAGTCCATGTTTTTTTTTATTTTAATTCTTTTTATGTAGTTAGGTTTGAATTCCCTTTTGTTAGGTTAGTTTATTTTAGTTCTGCTAGATTGATTGTTTTTATCTAGAATTGATTAGAAATTGTTTGAGCATGTTGTTTGTGTCGACGACCTAGCCACTCGCACCCATACAACAGGTGATTACCATAACCTCTTTGAGTCGGCGACCATAATCTGGCCACTCGCACACATAAAACAAGTGATTAGCATTTTGTTAGGTTAATTTATTAGAATTAATTACCATAACCTCTTTGAGTCGACGACCTGGCCACTCGCACCCATACAAATCAAAGGACTGCCCTCAATGGTATGAGTTCCCAACTCATTCAAGATTGAGATCATGTTACCTATAGTCATCCTAGTGAAGTGAAGTCTCTGTCATGAACGGTGTTATATAACGAGACGTTAACAATTCGTGGTCAAGTCTTATATAAACTCTTTGTATAAGACGCCCCCGCTCGCATGTCCCCTACACAAATGATCAAGATTAAACCATCTGTGACAAGTCACAACACTTGTGACTATTCCACAAAGCGGGCCGCATTCGTAGCGTTACCAGGATAAGGTTTTCCTTCTATATCCATACATTACAGACCATTTTGGTCATCATTTAAGATATGATCCACTTGTATGTCACCAAATACATGCTTAAGTTAGATACAGATAACCAAGGATTTTAGGTTTATTGGTTTGTGGTAAAGCAAATAAAATCAACAACTGAGCAAAATCAAGATGTGAAGTAAAATATCATATATTATACAACACAAGCGTTCATACAAATTGTTTACAAACTATGGACACGAGACTTTAGGGCATCAACCCCAACATATAGGTGTTAGAACAAGGATCTCAATGCTCTTGTGCCTTTTGGTAACCTACATAACACACTGAATAGGGGTTATACATACACTCGCTAGATAAATGGTTAGCATTACAAAATTCAAAGGTTTGAGGTTTAGCTTGGACAGCTGTCACTTTTTGTGGTCCTATCATAAAATTTTGAATCATATTTTCAATAGTTGTCAACTGTTGGCTCATGCATGCGAGTGTATCCAGTTCTTGTATTTCAACAACAGTTTTTGTGATTAAAATGTGTTTTCCATCACCCCAATTCTGGTTGTTATTTGCAATCATGTCCATGATATTTTGAGCTTTGTTTACGGACTTTTTAAGCAAATATCATCTCGCGGATGCATTAACCATTGTCTTTGATGCTTGGTTCAGCCCATTGTAAAACTGCTCCATCACGATGCAAGTTGGAAGTCTGTGATGTGGCCATTTCTTTACCAACTTCTAAAATCTAATCTATGCTCCATCAACAGATTCAGATGGAGATTGTCTGAATGCAATGATGTCTCGTCTATATTTTGCATCCTTGTTAGGCCGAAAATGTTTTCCTAGAAACTTATCCACTAGGTTATCCCATGTGGTAATAGAGTTGGGAGGCAATGAATCAAGCCACGCTTCTGCATCTCCCTGCAAATAATAGGGAAATAGCTTTAGTCGCAATGCACCTTTAAAAACACCGTTAAACTTAAAAGAACGACAAATTCTCATAAAACATTTTAGATGTTTTTGGGGATTCTCATTAGGTAGCCCGAAAAATTGTCCAAATGAGTTTAGCATCTGGAACATCAAAGGCTTCATCTCGAATGTGGGCACATCTATTGGCAAATCTAAAATGTTAGTGTCTAAAGTCTAGAATGCAGGAGCTATATAATCCTTGATTGCTCTATCTCTATCTTCTGTAGTGGAAATACGATTTTGGGGGTCAAGTTGTTGTGGTAGCTACTAGTTGCACTGTTGTACCCCACTCATGGGAGGATTTAGAGGATCGGCTCCAAGAGGTGGGTCTATTTGAACTTGTAGTACGGTTGCAACTTCAGCAAGACTTTCTTGTATGCTCAACTTCTTTTGCTCCCGATGCTTTCACCTTTATTCTTGTCTCCAATGGTGAAAGGTCCTTTCTATTTTAAGATCTGGTTGAAAAAGGCAAGGCCTTCTTCTCATGCACCAACTCCTCCTTGCAAAAAAAAAAAAAACAATACAAAGGAGTTAAATCTTTCCTAAAATAGAGATGAGATCGCATTGATTAGTCACAGTCAACAAAAAGACAGAAAATTCCACTAGTCCCTGGCACGACACCAAAAACTTGATCGACCAAATGTGTATGAGTGATGAAAATGACTATGGTCTAAGTGCAAGCATACTCTGTCAATAAAGTAATAGACTCAGAGTATTCCAAATGTCGAATCCCACAGGACTAGTTTACTTTTAAACTTAATGAAGGTTGTGAATCAACCAAGGTAACCAAGTGATAGATTGAGTTGGAATTAATGAAGGAATCTAAAAGGGGCTAAATAACAGTAATCGAACAAGGGCAAATAATGTTTTAGCTTTTTAAGTTCTACCCTACAAGTGATGCAGCCGCATCGTACTAAGACAGTGAAGTTTGCATAAACAAATATCTACCCTTATTCAATCTATTTTCTAATTCCTTTAGGAGTTCTAAGCAACTACTACCGAATGTTCCTATGGGTAGTTGAATCCTAGAGTAATTAAAGCCCAGTTTCTTTACCCTATGGTATCCCTTATTTCTAAAGGGACATGACCCTCCTATTCTTAGGCTCTTAGTCCTATATCTCATTGTGAGATCCATTTACACTCTGCCCTTCTCAGTACAAAAGCTCCACTACATTGTTAAATTAAGTGGTTAGTTTGATTTACCAATTCTAACATTAATTTCAACAAAGGGAATGCACAATTCAAGTTGATACGAGCGCAACATTGCTTAAGCCATAATAACCCTAGGGCATCCATATTGTTGAACCCCTAGGAGAACTTAGCTCATGGTAGATGATAGAATAAACCTTTTTTATTGAATCATAAACCAAACTACAAGATAACGGTCAAGTGAGAAAATAAATGATTGCAATGAACAATGAAATAGAAATGCTAAAAAGAAAGTGCAATCTCGAGGTGGGATCTTTGGATAAACCATCAACCTTTAGTATTTCTTTGGGTAGATTCTCCTTTTTCAAGATGGAATCGTGATTCACCACACATTTTCATGAGGTGAAGAACCTAGAGCTACTACGCCTTAGAAAAAATTCCGTTCTTATGGCTACTGACTTGAAAGGTTGAAAATCTATCCAAGAGACTACTGGAAAATGACAAGAACGAGGAGGGAATACTTTTTTCCAAGTAAAAATACACAAATAAGAGCCTAAAAATATGCATTTCATGCCATGTATTAGTCGACGATCGAGACGATCACCCACCAATGGTGAAGATGGTCAATGGTCGCTGACGGTTAAGACGATTGGTAGCTAAGGGTCATGACGTTTGGTCGTTGATTGTTACTAAGGTAGATCGTTAATTGCTAAGGTTTTTTGTTAAGCTAAAACTTAAATTATATCCAAACAAAAACATTGCAAAGTCTTAGAATGCAAAAAATAAAACCAAACACGTAGAAGGATATTGGGATTTGATAAACTAGCTTTTTCTCCTAAAAATTTTTTCCATGTAATGTTACTTCACTCAGCTGCCATGGGATTTTTTAATAGAATAAACAATGCAATTTAATCTTGAATACCACGATTTTGACCTAAATGGTCAGGTTGTTGCAAAATTAATCCCAATTTTTCCTCATAAATAAGAGAAAAAGAAGAAAATAAAGCTAGTATGTTGAGAAATGGTGAATTATAACAAAAGGGGATAAAAAACCTACTAAAAGGAAAGGACAATCATACAACATTTGATTTATTTGATAAAATCCAGAGTCTGATATGTAGTTATAATAGAGTGTTAATACATGGCAGGGGAAACCAAAAAGAGGATCAATACATCATGCACTAATGGTGAAAGTAATTACTGATAGCTTTCAAAAAGAGCTATAATTCCTAGCTTAATTTAGACTCATAAATAGTTTTTTTTTAATGTTAATTATCCTATTTTGTAGGTGAATTCATGCCAAGAGGCAAGGAAACCAATGAGAAGAAAATCGAGCAAAAAAGAAGCTAATTTGGAGGTTGGGTGCACAAAAGAGGAACAAAGCCCAAAATTTACAAGTCCGCCATCGATTGAAGTATTGCAACCATTGCTCAACGCGCCGTGCAACACTGAAAGGCAAAATGCATAGATACAGGGCAGCATTGCAATGCTACCCAAGAGCGTTGCAACAATATGAAATTTGATGGAGTGCCCATCGCTTCAACGTTACCTTAACATTAGGAGGTCGTGTCGACAAGAGTGTTAGAACGCTTCTACTAGCATTGCAACATTTTACCTAGTTTCTATATATGTTTTTCTTCGATTTAGGTAAAAAGATAGGAGAGTTTGGCCGTATTAAAGAGCATATTGCTCGATTTTGGCCATTCTAGGCCAAAACTCATGAGATCCCCTTTGATTTTTAGTTTTAATTGTATATCTTGGTATCATTAGTCAGATTTGATGAATGATTGAAGGCCACGATGCTGTTTTTTTAGGTTTTTAGGGATTTTCCTAAATTTTATGGGATTTGTTATAGATTTTTTATTGAATCTTTCTGTTTCTTTGTGATTTCCATCCTTTGTTCAAATTCTAGCACAATTATATAGGATTGATGAATTGACGACTCAAATCTCTTGTATGCTTGTGTTTGCTATGTGTGTTTGTTATGTCTATAATTGCATTGAAAGCATGCTCAATTTAGTAGCAATAGGTTTTAGTTTGAATTATGGCATGATTTCTAGGCTATCTAGGATCACCTAATTGATAACAAAACCTAAAGATTGGAAATGCATTAGGATAGAATTGGCCATTCTTACTTAATGTCTCAATCAATCTAAGAACATAATGCAATTAGCTAAGTAAATTGCTTTTGTAACGAGCTTAGTTAATTTAGGGATTGACAACATGTTGATTCTTATTAGGAAGTTTGTATGAGTTGCCCCTACATTCGATTAGGCTTAAGAAATAGTTAATTCACGATTGTTTTCATAATTAATCGATGATTAGATTCATAGAAAATCCTAGATCTCTAAACCGGCAAAGATAATCTTGTGTTCAATCTCTCTCTTTCTCAATCTATCTTAATTTTCCCACTTTAGTTTCTACATTTAGTTTTCCTATCAATCAAACCAAACCTCCAATCTTTATTGCTTTTCACAATCAAATTTAGCTTTAGAGAGATTTAATTCTTGACCTCTCTGTGGTTCAACCTCGTGCTTACCACTTGTGCTACCCAGTAGTATAAGTAATGGTTTGGTGAATTTACAAATATCTTTTGTTTGGTTAGAGGTTTAAAAGAATGACATTAAATCCCTCCTGCCCGAACAAAATGGTGACGTTGTCAGGGAGGCAAGCCAATTAATCTCTTTTAGTTAAATTTGACTTGTAAACTTTAAAAACCCCAAATATATTTTTCTTTTTCTTGTCTTTACTTGTTTTATCATGGCAAATGATTTGAACATTTATTATGCGCTTCTTGCGAAGCGAGTAGCTCACTGAAGAGAAGAAGATGTAAGAGAATTTTGTGAGCTTAGAAATCAAATATCTGAACTGACATCTCTTGTTCAAGTTTTAGCTACTAGGCAATTGCAGGAACTTGAGGAATGTCGAGTCTGTTTACTTCAAGGTCATTCATCTGAAGCATCTTCCTAGCTTTCACATGGCCCTATGCGTGATACCTATTTCTCTTAGTAGATGCCAAGTCCGAGCTTAAGGTTAATGGATGCTTTTTCTGTCAATTCAGGTATTTCGTTGGAAGATTTGGTTAGGGAACTTTTTAACAGCTCTATGAGTTTGTGCAGGAACCTCCATATTATCAGGAATTCTCAAGTTACCAGCAAGATAGTTTCTATTCTGGATCCAAAGCTAGAACTAATTTTCAGAGTCTGAGTGACCTAGTTACTCAGATCATTGAATCAGTTGGGAGACTTGAAGAATCCTTGGTGCACCTATCTTATGAGAGTATCGGGATGAGTAGTAAGTTGACCGACATCGACCACCCTATTAAGTAGCTAATTCCTCAAATTCCCAGTAAAGGTATGACGTTGAGTCCTTTAATGTATGAATTGGCTAATAGATCTTCTAATGGATGCAGGATTCTATTAAGTTTAACCTGGAGACTCAAGTCCTCCGTGCTAGTTGAGATGGTTTCTGTTTCTCAACTTGTAATTTCCATGGCGACACTAGAGAGCTGTCCAGAGCTTCACAACGTTTATACTACTGAGGCTGAGTTTGTGAAGGAATTTTACCCTTTCAGTAATGATGATGTTTATTCACTTCCATGTTTAGAAAAAGTCTACGAGGTTGAATGTGAGCCTGAGCTTCGTCTCAAGGAGCCGTAAGCGATAGAGTTGGAGGCTACAAAGCCTCATCCTGTTCTTCCCTTTGGCATTTCCTTTTTCTTTTTTAATTGTGCTCGTCTTTCCCTCACGAGTCAGAGTTAGTTGAGTCAGAGTCCTTATTTTCAGAAGATTTAGTCTTTGAGTCTTTTATTTTATTTCCTTTTTCTTTTATAAATCAAAAAAAATACAAATTTGACCATCTGGTTCTTTTCAACAGATGGGAACCCTTGTAGCCTTACAAGGCTATATTGATTCATCCAAAAAATAACCAAAGAAATACAAGAATTTATTTGTGCCTTCATAGGCGATGGGTCACGTCGAGCAACCGATGTTAAAAATTTGTGCTACCTGGAGGTAGCCAAGGGATAAAAAAAAATGTCTTTTTTAAATTTTATTTTCCTTTTTTTCTTAGAATTAATTAGGTTAGGTTAATTAAGGTTTAGGTTTAATTTAGTCTTAATTTTTGCTTTAAATAAATAATTAAAAATAAAATTAAATAGAACACAATGTTGTAACGCTGCAATCGCAACGTCGCAACGCTGTGAAGAAGATTTGCGTTAAAAGAAAATCTGCAACAGAGGGGTGGGGTAAAAACTTTGCATTTCTTCCATCGGTTCCTCTCCAAATTCCTTCTCTACCTCTGATTTCCTTCACCTAGAGGTAAAACTTTGGTTTATTCTTGTGTTTTTTTTCAACATTTTGCAAGATAACTTTGAGAACTCTAAATTTGTGAAGATTTTGCTGAAATTTGAAGTTTCGAGTTGTTGGGATTAATTTTTTGAAGTGCTATATGGTAAATGTTGGGATTTTTCTATTTACAAGTTAGAGACGGATTTAATTTGGGATTTTTAGGTAGAATTGATTGAGTTTAAAGATGTGCTTTGTCCCCTAGGTTTTCCCCCCAAAGAATTATTATAGATGGATCCTAGGCGTGATAAAGGTAAAAAAGCAACTAGCTCGAGTCATAGGGACCGTAACCCTGACCCTCAAATCTAGCACCTTAGGTTTGTATCCAAAGAGGCTTTAGATAGGTTCCACCAAGTAGTGTCCACTAGGAGACTAGTTCCCGAAAGGGTTGTTTGGTTGTATGTCCTAAAACTCACGGTTTTTAATGTCAACCATATCATATTTGCAATAAAGATGTTATTGACATTTATTCAATAAAATTATTGTTGAGTCTGTAAATTACACTTGTAATGACTAAATCCAATAAACTAAGATCCATGGCTATTACATTAATACTTGGATTTTATGTGGAGACATAAAGATAGATCAATTCGAGTAAATAGCCAAAATAGTCTATAGTATATGAATAAGATTGGGTACCTTATTCTGGTAACATTATTGAATATGGTTCACTTTATATCTAGTACAAATGATGTGATCATGAATCATTCATGTGAAGACATGCGAGTGGGGGTGTCAGCAAAGAGTTTGTATAAGGACCAAGAAATAAGTCACTCTTACTTTATAACGTTGTTTA